>NW_017619177.1:0-167500 GCF_001879475.1 Ipomoea nil | reverse complement strand
AAACAGATGATAACTACTCTTAGCTCATCAAAGTATAAATGCAGAATGTATAAACTAAACGAGATTTGTATTTTGTAGTTAAAATACATAGTTACCTTGATTATCAAATATCTCTGGAACAATAAGAATAGCAAAATACATGTCTTAGATGGTCAGGGATATTAGTTTCTCAGTCAAAATCCAACCCCAGATAGTTTGTAGGTCCTCAAGAACCTATAAAACACAAAAGTATAATAGTGGATCTTCATAAACAAATAAAAAAAAAATTATAATCATTGTTGTAACACCCCGAAATTTTAAAACTTTTAAGACTTATATAATAGGGGTAATTCTCATTAAATCCCAAAACATAATCATAAGAGTACGGGGTGCTATGTCACACCTGAGCTAGAGAACTCAAGTGCACAGGCTAACTAACTAAAATCCTCAACAATGTCAATACATAAGCATGGCACGCAGGCCGAAAGGGAAACTATCTATTCTACGCTCCAAGTCTCTAGCGCGCTCCAGTGTCTACTCATCTGTACCTGAAAGCCAAATATATCTGTTCAGCGAGAGATGCTGGTAACCCACTCCAACGCGTTGAAATACATTATAGATAGATATATAGAGATATACAGAAATCATTTCGAAGCAGGAAGATATATACTTAAGAGACACTAGCTAGTTTTAAAACCGGGAATAGACTCAGCAAATAGGGATGAGCACATCAAATAACAATAAGCATTTAAGTAGAGACAACATCACAAGGAATACAAATCTCAGGTCACTGATCACTTTCCAATTCCAAACACATCATCATCCAATCACCATTCACGTCACATCATCATTGCATCACCATGCATATCACATCATCATTGAATCACCATTCATATCACATCATTACTGATGGCGCCACGGGACCAATCGCATGCCCCGAATATGAGGGTCAATGCATATAGCATTAACACGGCCCCGCAGCACCCTACCTCAGTACCGCGGTACGAGGGGAGTTGATCGCAACCAACCCTTTGAGAACCGTTGACGAACTCAACGTCGGACCACGATCCTACACACCGCTGACCCACCCAGTCGGTGGACCGCGATCCCCTTTTCAAGGGGGTCAGACGAACTCAACATCGGACCACGATCCTACACACCGCTGACCCACCCAGTCGGTGGACCGCGATCCCCTTTTCATGGGGGGACTTACGACCCTACACACCGCCGATTGGTACGCCGGTGGACCATAGCGGATCAAGCCCGACACACCACGGAGCTATACTCAGTCGGTGGGGGAAGATCCTCGGAGACTATGGCCCTACACACCGTCGTCCCATCGCTCGGTGGGTCGTAGCCAGCCGTAGCCCTACACACCGCCCTGATTACTCGGATCGGTGGACTACAGCCTTCCTCGGCTTATTGGCACTACACACCGTCCTGGCGCATTCAGGTCCGGTGGGTCATAGCACCGAGGCCCATGTGGACCGCAGTCCAAGAAGTAAATCACTGACCGCAGCCAGGAGAATGAACCGCAGCTCATAAGTAATCATCATTGGACCACAGCCCCATATAATATTTATATACCTGACCAATCGCAACCGGCATGTTTAACAACTGGTATGGTTCTCAACCCATCCAACTGCCCGTATAGCCAACTTGATCGCAACCAAGTTGGGGAAACCATGCATCACATAACACCTTAGAGCACATAATAGCACATTAGGAAGGGGAGACATATAATAACACTTACGTGTGATCAATCACATACTAAGAATCGTCCTAAGGGTTTATACGACTTCCACCTAGGTTAACGGGTTACCAATTCAACTAGCATGCAATCACTAAGACTCATTTAATCCTACGAATGGTGCCCGAAACATCAAACTAGACTCAGGTACGATAAACGGGGTCCGTTGGGACACCACAGGGAATGGGGAACATCAAACGGGGAAGTCGGGGGGGTGGGTCACGAACCAGCGGGTAGCCGGTGGGTGAGGGATCACCCGCCGGAGATCACTGCCCAGCAGCGGGTTGCCGACGGTGATCTTCGGGCAGCGGGTAGGTGGCGGGTACCCCTACCCCCACTGACTTATTTACCACAATTTCGTCCCGGGATCCTTTGTGGAACCCGAAACCATGCTTAGACACTTTTAAACGCAATTAACGACACCACGTAGTCAATTAATGGATCAAAAGCAAGAATTACATATAACTCATCCTATTACGACTTCTAAACATAAACAACACCCGAACATGCGAATTCCCACCCAATATATATTATATCACAAATTCCCAATCCATCCTAGGGCTCTAATTCCTTCCAAATCATCAAAATCACAATTTATCTTTAACATCAAGAATTATCAAGATTCGTCAAGAATCGTTACATCAATATCAAGAACCTCTTTTCATCATCAAGATCATCAATATTATCAAGAATACCACCAATCATCTTATCAATCATCAAGAATATATCACAATAGCATAGAAGCATAAATCAAGACACTAGCATATAGAAGGAGGCCAAGGAAGGAGATTATTGCGAAGAAAATAGGTTTTGTTGAGACATGGGTTACCTCTTAGCCTTAATTAATTTCCTTGGCTATGAAGGGTCTTTCTTTAAGATTTCTCCTTTCTTGATTTCTCCTAAGGGGATTCTTGGAACTTCTTGTGTGGTGTTAGATCTAGGTGTCTCCTATGTCCGTATTTACATACCTAGGAGTCCTAATTAGGGTCTAAGTGGTATGAGCTTGTTAATTCTAATTCCTATGAGACTAGGGGTTTGGTTTTAGGGCTCAAGGCCCATGATCCATAGTGGGCCCCTCTTTAGTCATTTAATGGATTTTAATTCCCTTTTTGGGGTGGGGGATAATTAGATTAGTTCTAATTTAGGGGTCGTAACACGGGGGTGTTACAATTGTTCTCTACAAAGTCGGGCACAATATTTTGGATAGAAAAAATTTAAACTTATTAGACATCCTACAGCCACTATAGGGTTGTGTGAGTTCATGTGTGAATTCAAAGAGACCCAAATTTACATCCAAACATATTAAATAGTTTCCACTAATCCACTATGAGATTAATTAATCCACATAACACCATAGAGCACATAATAGCACATTAGTTAGGAGAGACATATAATAACACTTACGTGTGCTCAATAACATACTAAGAATCGTCCTAAGGGTTCATACGACTTCCACCTAGGTTAACGAGTTACCAATTCAACTAGCATGCAATCCCTAAGACTCATTTAATCCTACGAATGGTGCACGAAACATCAAACTAGACTCAGGTACGATAAACGGGGTCCGTTGGGACACCACGGGGAATGGGGAACATCAAACGGGGAAGTCTGGGGCCCTGGGTGGGTCACGAACCAGCGGGTAGCCGGTGGGTGAGGGATCACCCGCCGGCTGCCCGCCGGAGATCACTGCCCGGCAGCGGGTTGCCGGCGGGCGGACGCCTGCCCGCTGCCCGGCGGTGATCTTCGGGCAGCGGGGTGGTGGCGGGTACCCTACCCCCACCTACCCCCCACTGACTTATTTACCACAATTTCATCCCGTGATCCTTTGTGGAACCCGAAACCATGCTTAGACACTTTTAAACGCAATTAACAACACCACGTAGTTAATTAATGGATCAAAAGCAAGAATTACATATAACTCATCCTAGTACGACTTCTAAACATAAACAACACCCGAACATGTGAATTCCCACCCAATATATATTATATCACAAATTCCCAATCCATCCTAGGGCTCTAATCCATTCCAAATCATCAAAATCACAATTTATCTTTAACATCAAGAATTATCAAGATTCGTCAAGAATCGTTACATCAATATCAAGAACCTCTTTTCATCATCAAGATCATCAAGATTATCAAGAATACCACCAATCATCTTATCAATCATCAAGAATATATCACAATAGCATAGAAGCATAAATCAAGACACTAGCATATAGAAGGAGGCCAAGGAAGGAGATTATAGTGAAGAAAATAGGTTTTGTTGAGACATGGGTTACCTCTTAGCCTTAATTAATTTCCTTGGCTATGAAGGGTCTTTCTTTAAGATTTCTCCTTTCTTGATTTCTCCTAAGGGGATTCTTGGAACTTCTTGTGTGGTGAGAGATTATTTGTGGTGTTAGATCTAGGTGTCTCCTATGTCCCTATTTATATACCTAGGAGTCCTAATTAGGGTCTAAGTGGTATGGCCTTGTTAATTCTAATTCCTATGGGACTAGGGTTTTGGTTTTAGGGCTCAGGGCCCACGATCCATAGTGGGCCCCTCTTTAGTCATTTAATGGATTTTAATTCCCTTTTTGGGGTGGGGGATAATTAGATTAGTTCTAATTTAGGGGTCGTAACATGGGGTATTACACTCTCCCCCCCTTAAAAGAGGCTTCGTCCCCGAAGCCGGTGCGTGATTCCATTCTTTCACCCCAAGAGGTCACATATTTTGGCCTCCAAGTTAGGAGATTTGGCTCCACGATTTGTCCTTGTTGGGGTAGATTAGATTTTTGGTGAAGTGGCGGTTTGGAGGGTTCGTGTCTACCTTGGTTTCCTTCTCCTGAGCTGGATGCCCCGTGAGTACCCACATGGCCTCGATAGTTGCCACCCTTTGGTGCAAAGCGCGTGTTGCGCGGATTAGGGACGAGAATCCCTCGTCCATGATTTGGTTCTGCCGGGTGAGTTGTGCGAGGATGCGCTCATTGACGGACTCTTCGTTTTGGCCCCTCCCTGGACTTCCCCTTGCTTGTGCGGGCGCTGGTGGATCAGGCTCCCTATCTTCTTCTTGTTCCTCGCTTCCCCCTGGTTCCCCACATTCTTGCATTGCCCGTTTAAATTTCTTGTTGGAGATATCTAGTTGATCAACCAACTTCCTTCATTCCCCCTCGGGCTTAAGGCAAATCTCCTCGAGGGTGATGTATTGTCCCCCTTCGGTGTAGTAGATATCATTGCGACGGAGATTCTGAGCATTGAAAACCATGCCATTTGCAGTCTTGACCTCAGTGTGGCTCAGATCTACCCCCTTTTTCTCCGTGATCCAACTTAGGACTATCCCGTAGGGCTGGCTAAGTCGGTTGCTAGTTTTGCAAAATTCCATGTGTTTTAGCATGAGGGCCGGTAGGTTGAACTTGATCTTGTGTTTCAAGAGATAGGCGAAAGCGCACTCTAAACTCCCCACGTCCTTGCTTTTATTGTTTGTGGGTAGAAGGCTGTCAGTCACAATCATAACAAATATCTTTTGCTCCGCGGTTAGCCACTTCCTATTTGGCCGTGTGGCCGAGGTGAAACCCTCTTCTTTTTCGAGTAGGTACCCGAGGTAGTCTTTGTACCCCGTATTTTGGGTATCAATCCACCCTTTCCAGTCATAGTTCGACACCCCTGTGGTGGTCAATTTCAAGAGTTTGGCCAAGCGGCCTTCGGAAAGTATGATTTCCTTGCCTCGGACCTTAGTGGTGATTTCTATTTTATCACCTCGTTTGGTGGCTACCAAATGTTGATAGAATTCCTTCACCAATTCGGGGAACGTATCCCCTTCAATGGTGAGATAGGTATCCAAGAGCCCTTGGTCGTTAAGCATATCGACCAATTCCGGAGAAAATTGATCGGGTTCAATGGCTTTACCTCCGATCACCGTGTAGTCGGCATTGCTCCATTCCGGGGTGCGGACTTCGAGGGGTTTCTTTGGCATTGTGAAGTTTCTTCTTGGTGGCGAGGATTTTCCGGTGTACTTCTGGCGGGATTCCGGCGAGGCTCCGGCGGCGAGTCTGGCGGTGGGTGGCGTTTCTGTTGGGTTCGAACGGTGAGAAAAAGGGGGGAGGGTGGCGCACGGTGGTGGTGGCTGGGCGCGCTGTTGGTGCTGCTGGGCAGTGGGTCGCGGCCGGGGCGCGACGTGGGCGACCTCCGGGTGCGACGGCGGGGCGGTCGGCTGGGCGGTGGTCGTCGGCGTGAGATTGACGGGCGGCGACTGGCTGGTGGCGGCGGCGTGTGGCCGGTGGGTTTGGTGGGGGTGTTCGCCGGTTTTGGGGTGGGGTGCGAAGAGTGAGAGGGTGAGGGTGAGAGTGGGAGGGTGTGAGGAAGAAGAAGGGTTTTTGATTTATGGGTTTTGAGATTTTTAGGGATTTGTGGGGGTTTAAGAGGGGAGTGTTCCCTTTGGGTTTCAAGAAACACCCATAGCCTAGTGGTTAGGAACTTGGTCTTATATGTAGGAGGTTTAAGGTTCAATCCTCATTGGTTACATTAGTACTCTTTGTTGTTGTTTAGCTTCCTTTATGCTAGAATATTTTTATATTTTATTAGAGAGAAAAGATCCCGAGGTGGCTAAGCTAAACTAGTAGTTTGCTACAAGGGTGGTTACAAGGCTTCCTTAGTTTATCCTAGACAGAATTCTCCTCCTTGGTTTTCTTCCGGTGGATTTGTGTGCTCCTTGGTTTTCTTCCGGTGGATTTGTGTGCTCTTCGTCATCCGGGGTCACGTTTTCTTCGTTGGGGTTGTCCTCGTCTCCTAGTTCGGCTTGTGTGCGGCTCATGATGAATACTTTCCCGGAAGCACCATGATTCCCTTGGTTGTTGGTGCTTCTGTTTTGCCCCATACTCGTGGGGTGTGAGCTCGAGGGTTGTGAACACTGGAAGGCCTTGTGTCCGTCTTTCCCGCAGTTGAAGCACCGCAAGGGATTTCCCATGCAGTCTCTGCCTCTATGGCTTTGATTGCACCTTGGGCAAGGGAAGCCTCCCGTATTGGCTTCGTTGTTCCTTGGGGGTGGTCTTGGTCCCGTCTGGATTTTTGGTCTCGTGTTGGTGTCAACTCTCGTCCTCTTTATTGGGGGTGCTCCTCCCCCTGTGTTCCTTTTTCGGATCTGATCTTGAACCCCACGTTGTAGTAGTTGGATTCGGTAGAGGTTGGAAGCACTGGAGCAAGCCTCGTTGAGGGTCCGGGGTCCGCTTACTATTAGTGCCTTCCGGGCTTCGAAGTTGAGGCCCAATGTAAACCTTGCTATTTTAGTTGATTCTATGGGAACTAATTCTGGCGCGAAGCGTGCCAGTTCGAGAAATCGCTTAAGGTATTCTGTGATGGTGGCCGTTCCTTGCTTTAGGTGGAGGAACTCTTCGTGCATAGAGGCTTTTATGTGTGTTGGGTAGAATCGTTCTCGCAGGCGTGCTTTCAGATTTTCCCAGTTGAATCCTGGTTCTTGTCTGTAAGTGGGTCCTTCGTGGATCCACCAAAGGTCTGCTTCGTGTCCGAAGTAGAACGAGGCTATCTCGACACGACGCTCTTCTGGGCATTCTACCAATCCCAGGATTTTGTCGAAGGTCCGTATCCATTCCTCAAGGATGGCGGGATCTTCTTCTCCCGAGAAAGTGGGCGGCCTATGGTTCGAGACCTGTCGGGCGACCTCCAAGCTTGTGTTTGGCGGTGGGCAGTTGTTGCGGAGAGCTACGTCGCTTAGTGTTTGGGCGACTTGGGTTAGTTGTTGTAGTGTCTGAGTTAGGGGGTCGTATGCGGCGTGTTCCGGAGTCCTTGATTGTCTCCTGTTTGGAGCCATGTTGCTAATCTATAGAACCAATATTTATACCGATTTAGAGGGTTTGTCCCCTTACCTTGGTGTGATAAGCGAAAAGGAGTTCTTTTAAGGTAATGGGGGATAAGGTGGTGGGATGTTATGTGATGGTGATGGGTAGGCTCACAATCTCACCGCGCGTCTTAAGATTCCTGAGTCCTATGTTCCTGAATACCTAGAGTTCAAGTCTAATGTCCTAAAGTCTGGTCTTAAGAGTCTTATCCTAGGGTCAAACTTAGGCTCTGATACCAACTGTAACACCCCGAAATTTTAAAACTTTTAAGACTTATATAATAAGGGTAATTCTCATTAAATCCCAAAACATAATCATAAGAGTACGGGGTGCTATGTCACACCTGAGCTAGAGAACTCAGGTGCACAGGCTAACTAACTAAAATCCTCAACAATGTCAATACATAAGCATGGCACGCAGGCCGAAAGGGAAACTATCTATTCTACGCTCCAAGTCTCTAGCGCGCTCCAGTGTCTACTCATCTGTACCTGAAAGCCAAATATATCTGTTCAGCGAGAGATGCTGGTAACCCACTCCAACGCGTTGAAATACATTATAGATAGATATATAGAGATATACAGAAATCATTTCGAAGCAGGAAGATATATACTTAAGAGACACTAGCTAGTTTTAAAACCGGGAATAGACTCAGCAAATAGGGATGAGCACATCAAATAACAATAAGCATTTAAGTAGAGACAACATCACAAGGAATACAAATCTCAGGTCACTGATCACTTTCCAATTCCAAACACATCATCATCCAATCACCATTCACGTCACATCATCATTGCATCACCATGCATATCACATCATCATCCAATCACCATTCACGTCACATCATCATTGCATCACCATGCATATCACATCATCATTGAATCACCATTCATATCACATCATTACTGATGGCGCCACGGGACCAATCGCATGCCCCGAACATGAGGGTCAATGCATATAGCATTAACACAGGCCCGCAGCACCCTACCTCAGTACCGCGGTATGAGGGGAGTTGATCGCAACCAACCCTTTGAGAACCGTTGACGAACTCAACGTCGGACCACGATCCTACACACCGCTGACGCACCCAGTCGGTGGACCGCGATCCCCATTTCAAGTGGGGACTTACGACCCTACACACCGCCGATGGGTACGCCGGTGGACCATAGCGGATCAAGCCCGACACACCGCAGAGCTATACTCTGTCGGTGGGCGAAGATCCTTGGAGACTATGGCCCTACACACCGTCGTCCCATCGCTCGGTGGGTCGTAGCCAGCCGTAGCCCTACATACCGCCCCGATTACTCGGATCGGTAGACTACAGCCTTCGTCGGCTTATTGGCCCTAAACACCGTCCTGGCGCGTTGAGGTCCGGTGGGTCATAGCACCGAGGCCCATGTGGACCGCAGCCCAATAAGTGAATCACTGATCGCAGCCAGGAGAATGAACCGCAGCTCATAAGTAATCATCAGTGGACCGCAGCCCTATATAATATTTATATACCTGACCGATCGCAACCGGTCTGGTTAACAGTTGGTATGGTTCTCAAACCATCCAACTGCCCGTATAGCCAACTTGATCGCAACCAAGTTGGGGAAACCATGCATCACATAACACCTTAGAGCACATAATAGCACATTAGGAAGGGGAGACATATAATAACACTTACGTGTGATCAATCACATACTAAGAATCGTCCTAAGGGTTTATACGACTTCCACCTAGGTTAACGGGTTACCAATTCAACTAGCATGCAATCACTAAGACTCATTTAATCCTACGAATGGTGCCCGAAACATCAAACTAGACTCAGGTACGATAAACGGGGTCCGTTGGGACACCACAGGGAATGGGGAACATCAAACGGGGAAGTCGGGGGGTGGGTCACGAACCAGCGGGTAGCCGGTGGGTGAGGGATCACCCGCCGGAGATCACTGCCCAGCAGCGGGTTGCCGACGGTGATCTTCGGGCAGCGGGTAGGTGGCGGGTACCCCTACCCCCACTGACTTATTTACCACAATTTCGTCCCGGGATCCTTTGTGGAACCCGAAACCATGCTTAGACACTTTTAAACGCAATTAACGACACCACGTAGTCAATTAATGGATCAAAAGCAAGAATTACATATAACTCATCCTATTACGACTTCTAAACATAAACAACACCCGAACATGCGAATTCCCACCCAATATATATTATATCACAAATTCCCAATCCATCCTAGGGCTCTAATTCCTTCCAAATCATCAAAATCACAATTTATCTTTAACATCAAGAATTATCAAGATTCGTCAAGAATCGTTACATCAATATCAAGAACCTCTTTTCATCATCAAGATCATCAATATTATCAAGAATACCACCAATCATCTTATCAATCATCAAGAATATATCACAATAGCATAGAAGCATAAATCAAGACACTAGCATATAGAAGGAGGCCAAGGAAGGAGATTATTGCGAAGAAAATAGGTTTTGTTGAGACATGGGTTACCTCTTAGCCTTAATTAATTTCCTTGGCTATGAAGGGTCTTTCTTTAAGATTTCTCCTTTCTTGATTTCTCCTAAGGGGATTCTTGGAACTTCTTGTGTGGTGTTAGATCTAGGTGTCTCCTATGTCCGTATTTACATACCTAGGAGTCCTAATTAGGGTCTAAGTGGTATGAGCTTGTTAATTCTAATTCCTATGAGACTAGGGGTTTGGTTTTAGGGCTCAAGGCCCATGATCCATAGTGGGCCCCTCTTTAGTCATTTAATGGATTTTAATTCCCTTTTTGGGGTGGGGGATAATTAGATTAGTTCTAATTTAGGGGTCGTAACACGGGGGTGTTACAATTGTTCTCTACAAAGTCGGGCACAATATTTTGGATAGAAAAAATTTAAACTTATTAGACATCCTACAGCCACTATAGGGTTGTGTGAGTTCATGTGTGAATTCAAAGAGACCCAAATTTACATCCAAACATATTAAATAGTTTCCACTAATCCACTATGAGATTAATTAAAAACAAAGATGCAGTATTTTATTGATGAATTTACAAGTAAATAAGTTGGAAGATAATGTAAGATTTTCCCTAATAATATATATTGTATATTATATATTGGGGCCTTAATTAAGTGGTGCAAGTTGACTAGGCTTATTAAGTGGTCTAGTTGGACTTAATAACTAGTAGTTGTTAGTCAACCAAACTCTGTGCCTAATATAACCTGGATTGATGGGATACAGGATTATGGATTAGTTAGCACATTCAGTTACGGTACTCAGACCGCTCAGTAGATACCAATACACCATCTAGGGTTCTGAGTCAGGTCTGAGGCAAAACATGGCTGACGGTCTACCGTTAAGAGGCAACACAACAAGAACATCAACTATGGCTGGAGATCAACACGGCTACGCTTCCGCTATCATACGAGGTTAGATTTCTCGTATATTATGGTTCATATAGTTAGACTATTGTATATCTAACATTTGGTATCAAGAGCCTTTATGAATCTTTGCCTGGTTGATTATTTTGCCTTAATCAACATTAATGTATTTTATATACATCAAGTTTGTATATATATATATTTTTTTCTACTGAAAAATTTCCGGCGGCACGAGTGTCTTCGGTTCTCCACTTCTCCTTTGCGTTAAAGCCGATTATGGAGTTGGAAGGTGCGTGAGATGAGGAAATTAAAGTTTTGTCCTGGATGCCTGGATGGTATGTTTTGATCATGCAATTATCATTAATTTACCATATATTTTATTTGCTTTATTTAATTTTATACATATTAGTTTTGGTAAATGGTAATTATTTAGTTTATTATTACCCACTTTATATTACCTTAATTAATACCGTATATTATTTGCAAAATGGTAAATATATGGTAATTGCTTGTTTTGGAATATTGATGCCCTTTAGTTTGTTCTTAACATTTGGCATTAAATTCATGATTAAATTATCATTCAATTTAGGGCAAATATTAAGTTTTAATTTGCTATTTGAATTTTAATTTAATGTTAAGATGCAAATTAAATTGCTTTAAGTATTGCAATTTATTTAAGATATATGGGTTAATAATATATTAATATGCAAATTCAAGCATGCTACGTATATTCATAAATTATTGTTATTGTTATACATTCATAATAGCATGCATTAAGGTTGGATTTAGCATATTATTAACTCATAAATTCTTTTTTAAATATCATTCAATTTTGGATCCGTAGGTCAATTTTAGGCATTATGACCTACTAAAGTAGCTTGTTTTGGTTTCCCTTTAATTTTGAGCACATTTTAATTTTATGTGTCTCTGGAACTTTAGAACCTATTTTGAACAAGCTATTTGGGACCTATCTTGGGTCATTAAACTGTTAAAGTATGGATCTCATCATTTTGATTGATATTTTAATGATAATTATAGCTCCTTATAACATGTTTATTAAATTTTAATTATTACTAACTACCATAATTTGGTATTCATCGTTGGTAATAATATTATGTTTTGGGTCTACTTCAGTATTAGACCATTTTTCATCCATGCATGTTATAATTCACTTAGGCCATTGAGGTTTATGAGCCTAATTTGAGTAATTAAGTGCTATAATTATTGTCTTGATCTATTTTGAGACATTAAGGATTAAGGATTTAATTGTTATTTTGGCCATTAAGAATTACAAACTATTGTTTAAGTTGATTTTTTTTTTTTAATCTATCAATAGTTTTGCGAGGCCTTAATAATAATATTAACTCTTTAATTTTATGGCAAAAGCAATATAGTTGGTATATTGTCTGTATAATGGTAATTTAGTTATTACCATAACTTCAGTCTCCCTAAGTATCACAATAGTCATGGTTAATTATTATGTGGTAATTGAGATTAGTATTAGGCATCCCTTAATTACAGTTTTGCCACTTATTAAGCTAATAAATTCGGCATTATTAATTACTGTTATTAAGTTTAGGGGCTAATCTCATTTTATTACTTTTCATAATAATTATCAATTCATGGTAATCTGCTATATTTGGTACATTGGCATGATTACCACTTCATTTTACATGACTATTAATGTTGGTAATTAAGTGCTACCAATAAATTTTTTAACGTACCATTTGACGCTGCATCGAGTTCATTGACACCGATAGTGAAGATTGGGAGAATTCTGGAATTTTTTCTTCTCTTGTGGATCGTCATCGTTGTCAGCGCAATGGGTAGATGCGGTTTGCATCATTAAGGTTAGTCATTAGTTATCTTTTATGGTTATTATTGATAATTAGTGCTACAGTTACAGTTAACCGCTAATTTGGACTAGTCACATATTTTATCTTTAGAAAAATGAAAACATTAAAAGTGCATTACCATACTTTAGTTTGTCATTACTAATGTTAATAGTGATTATAATGTTACTTATTGCTATTAATAATTAGTTAATTAATGATGACATTAATATTGTTATGGTATTCAGTTATGCACCTTGAACTGTTTCCAAATAAATTTATGTGACAATACTCCAGTACAGAAAATAATTTTATTGACATTAATGTTTTTCGGACTTCAAATTTTTATTAAGTTTTCAAAAATTTTATCCGAAAACGTTTATAAATGTTAGCGGTTTTAATCATTGTTTTTTCGATATTTAATCTCCTACATAATGTGATAATATTATTATGGCTATTTATTGCTATTTTGGTTATTTGCAATTTTGCCATTAATAATAATAATATTATCAACTGGGTTATGGAGAGTGATTTTGAATCAATTTAGCAATCTTGGAAAAACATATTTTCTAGGCAATCGACTATTGCCATTAATTCCATAATTCATTTAGTTCTTTGAGTTATGATTGCCCATATTTGATCAAGTATGAATAAATGAATATTTAGTGTAAATTCATATTATTTAGTTGGTTCATACTCTTTAGATTGTTTTATGCATTCGGTCACATTAAATGCATAATATTAAGTTTAATTATGCAATTAGGGTTCATGAGAATTTGATTTACAAATGCTAGCATATCCTTTTGGTTTGATATTGTTTGAATTTGTAAATTCAGTTATTTCTCATAAATTTGATCTTTATGCATTAAAATATTTTCCCATGGGCTTACAGTTTAAAAATTTTAAAGTATATATTCAGTACATTATTATTCAAAATGTTGGGTCTCTTTTGGTTTGGACTCATCGGTGTTTGAATATTAAGTTTATACTTTAAAATCTCATATTGTAAATTGCTTTAAGTTATGCAATTTATTTGGAATATATGAGTTTAATGTTTAATCTTATGCATATTTGTCCTAAGCATAATATTATGTTTTAAATTATGCAATTTATTATGCCTTTAGCAATGCATACTTTGAGATGGAATTATATTAGTTCCTATTTAAGTTGGACTTATGCATAAACTTCAGTTGCGGTAGTGCCTGAATTTAAGCACGTTTAATCCGCTAATTTAGTTCACCATTTAAGCTTTAATCATAGGTGAACCATTCAGTTTTTTGGTGTATATCCTCCAATTTTAGGTTCATACTCCCAAACAGTTATACATTAAGTATATATGAATCGGGGAGACATACTAGTTTTAATGGACATCGTGTGCCACTAGTCTCCTTAAATTGATACTCTATTTAAGGAATTGGTTTTCAGTGAGACTTAGTCTCTAACCGCCTTTCCTCGGAGTATATTTAGATTTTCCCATCACAATCTGGTATAATCTGTTTGTCAAAATTTTAAGTATTCCTTGCCAATGTGATTTTATTTCGGTTCATTAAAGAATAGCCAAAGCATCTTTAATTTACTGGAATATCTTGAGTTTTCAATCTTGGTTAATTAAGGAAATGCTACAGCATATTCAGCTACCTAAGATTGTTAAGTTTCAATCACATAAAGTGTAGACAATGAATTGATAATTGTCTAGTGATCTTATAATTTTAATTTGGTTATGGAGTAGCCACAACATTCGTAATCTGTTAAAATTATATATTAAGCGGTTTATTTTGATCACATAAAGTTTTAGACATATCATTTGTGATTAATTGTATGTAATATGATGAAATTTAGCCCACAGGCAATTTCGTTATATTTGTATAATTAATCAGGATGAAATACTGGACTACGGTCATAATTTAGCCCACAGGCAATTATGTATCGGAATGTAGTTCAGTAGTTTTATCAGTGACGATAGAAATAAATCAATTTATTTGATAACTTCCAATTCTATCATGGAGTTTAATTTTATGATGTAAACTTTAGATCATATTTCTTAATTTGCCCACAGGGATTAAGAAAAGGAACATGATTAAGTTTTTTATCGTAATGATAGCAGTGAATCTTATTGACTAAAACTTTAGCCTACAGGCAAGTTTTATGTCATTTGATTCTTCAACTCATTTGATAATGGTTTCATCATAAATAAATTTTTCAGTTGGATTTAATTGAGTAAAACTTTAGCCCACAGGCAAGTTTTATGTCACTAGATTCTTCTGACTCTTTAGTAATTGTGAAAAATATTATCATAAGGGTTTCTTAATTGGATTTAATAGAATTAAAACTTTAGCCCAAAGGCAAGTTTTATGTCAATAAATCCCACCACCCATTAAATGATAATTTTATCACAATTTCTTAGAGTTATAAATTCAGTTCAATTATAATTCTATGTTTCATGGTTTGCATTGGCAAAACATGTATTCAGTCACTTCCCAAAATTTAGCAACTTTTATTAATTAATCCACGAATCTTGCTCGGTTTTTCGGACTAACTGTAGTAAGTTACGTGATTTGACATACCTTTTGGATTCCAATAATGATAAAATGTATCTTTTGAGCCAAATTCTATCTTGGTTTTGAAAGATGTATTTTGTTTCTTTTAGTATGTCCAACTATGGTGGGGAAATATATCTTCATTATTTAGTTGGACTTTAATTGGAACCAAAAATTGATTATTTAGTATGTCCAACTAATGGTGGGGAATTATGTCTTCATTTGTTAGTTGGTCAATAAATCAATTATGAGTATGTATATTATTAAGTTCATTTTATTAATTTCGCTGAAGAATGTTTTAATCAGTGGGAGTGATCATTTAGAAAAAGATCATTAAGATACTCCACTAAAGCTTATGGATTTAATTGGCTTCATACGTTTCAAATTGGATTGTGTGTTACACAATAAGTCCATAAGATTCCACAAGTATTAATCTTGTATTTGTTCATATAAATTCATAAGTTCAAATTATTGAACATTCGGTTGTGCAACATATTTATGAAAATGTTGCAACAATACTATGAAATTTATTAGAACAAAAACATTTAATTTGTGGGGCACTGTCATTTACTAAATTCTTCAGTGATTAATAGAGTCTTTAGTTTCTTCAAAATTGATCTTGGGCCATTTTAGTTTGTAAGGCTCAAAACAATTTTGTGAGACATATAAGTAAGACTCATTATGTTCAGTTCATTTAAAGTGAACATTGAAGTTATTTGAGAAGTTATGGTGTATGTTTAAGATTCCAAATTTATGGACTTGGACATTTGGTTTATTGTCTAAGTTATTGGAATGCTTCTGTGACTTGACTATCTTTTGGCTATTTTTGATGAGTGGGAGTGACAGACGTGTTAACTCCAAGCTCTTAGCCGTTAGAGATAGTACTTAAAGTTAACTTATAAAGAAGTCACGGAATATAGTAAGCATTATGCTAACATGAAGAGATCTCTACTTAAGGCATGCTTATAAAGTTTTAGAGATCATACAGTGTACTCTTTTGTACAATTTGGATGTGTTTTCTCCTTCAGTTGTGCACATAATGTATTTTGAGAAACATCCCTTAAGGTACCGAGAATAAACATAGGGTTTGTTCATTAAGGACCTAAGTTGGAGAATTAAAATGCATGTGACCATAATGGACACTACTCGGATTAAATAGAGGACATGTCACTATGATTCGTGTATTTTGTTCTTTGGTGAAGGTTGTGCTAGTACTTGCACCAAGTGGGAGAATGTAAGATTTTCCCTAATAATATATATTGTATATTATATATTGGGGCCTTAATTAAGTGGTGCAAGTTGACTAGGTTTATTAAGTGGTCTAGTTGGACTTAATAACTAGTAGTTGTTAGTCAACCAAACTCTGTGCCTAATATAACCTGGATTGATGGGATACAGGATTATGGATTAGTTAGCACATTCAGTTACGGTACTCAGACCGCTCAGTAGATACCAATACACCATCTAGGGTTCTGAGTCAGGTCTGAGGCAAAACATGGCTGACGGTCTACCGTTAAGAGGCAACACAACAAGAACATCAACTATGGCTGGAGATCAACACGGCTACGCTTCCGCTATCATACGAGGTTAGGTTTCTCGTATATTATGGTTCATATAGTTAGACTATTGTATATCTAACAGATAATACCTGCTGCATCGAGTAATGTTGAGAAATATTATGGTGACCACATATGGACTCTTTATACTTGCGTTCACCATAACTGAGTTCCATGGTATTGTTGCTTTCCTTTGCGATGGGCGCTCAAAAGTTTCACCATTTGTTATGTTATTATCTCCTAGAAAGATGAACCATTATTCCTACAATGCACAAGCTCTGGAAATTTTCTTTCATATAATTTCAGTAACACAAGGCAGCCTTGTTAATAAAATTATACCAATATAAACAAGCCTGCAGAACAAAATTGACTTTCCACCAGAATATTCAAAACTTAGTGATGTGTGCAGAAATAATTTCTAGCTTAAAAAATGGAAATGCAGAAGTAGAACTTTATCATATTAACATCACTGCCAACTAAGAAACTGGATATATATATATATATATATATATATATATATATATATATATATATTGATCAATAAAAATAAATAAATAAACTTCCATTTTGATTTTACTGAAGCAAAAACAAAACACACTGGGGGAATCGGCATACTAACAACTAGTCAGGTTTGAGCTCAAATTTTCATCGCAATAATTCTTGAATGCCAATAATCCATAAAAGGGTCAAATCCTCACCCTAGCAAATCTGTTATCTTGAATGTCAATTATCCAAAAATTATATACTGTATTATCTTGAAGCACAACGATCCACAAAACAAAAACAAAAAAAACAAAAAAAACAAAAAAATAAAAAAGGTTTCGTATTATATCCATGGAGGGTTCAACAGATTTCAAATCATAAAAAATTAGTGTTATGAATAATTCATCAGATGGTGGATTCAACCGACGGAGGGCACTCTATCAATTCTATATGACCTATTCAATTCTATTTGACCTAAAATCATTCACAGCCGGAGGATGAAATGAGGAATTATTTGAAGATTTACCAGTCACAAATGGAGGAGGAGGCAGTCATAGACGGAGGAGGAGGCGACTGCGACGGAGTTCTGCTGCACGGCGATGGCGATGGCGATGGCGATGGCGACGGCTGCACGGCGATGGCGATGGCGATGGCGACGGCTGCACGGCGATGGCGATGGCGGTGCTCTGCTGTGTTCTGCGATGGCTGCGTCGACTATTCTGCATTCTGGAGTGTTCTTGAGGAGATTTCACACTTAGCTTTTATTCTTTTTTAATTTTAAGTAGGAAAAAAAATAAAATTTGACAAAAAATATTGGGACGGAATAAATTCTATCGTTAATTCCGTCGCAATATTCAGTCAATACAACAAAACTTCATTCATTTAACGACGGAATCTAGTTGGTCGCAATTTTCGTCGCCATTTTGCGACGGAACGAAAATTGGTAGTCTTTCCCGTGCGTAAATTCGATCGTGAATATTTTACCGTCAATATTTCGCGGGCTTTATTTTATTTTTGCGCCAAGATTCGCGACGAAATTTGATTCCGTCGCCTTTTCCATCGTCATTTCGCAACGGAATGTATTAGGTCGCATTTTCGGTCGCTAAATTGCGACGGAATATTGTCCGTCGCGATTCGCGTTTTTTCTTGTAGTGATATAATTTATGCGTGGCCAACCACAGTAAACGACCCGAGACACGCCTAAGGGGTCATGCACCTTCCTCCTACGCCGATGGGATACCAATTCGACTAGCATGCAATACACAAGACTCTTTCATCCTAAGAATGGTACTCGATGCATCAAACTAGACTCGTATACGACAAACGGGGTACGACGGGACACAACGGGACACGGGGAAACATCAAATGGGGAAAAACATCGCGCTTCGTACCGAAGTTCCAGCGGGTGGCCGGCGGCTGGAGGGCCACCCGCCGGCGGCCAACTACAATGCAGCGGGTGCCCCGCGGGCAGTCGCCATCCCGCCGACTGCCGCTGGAAAGAGGGTGTTTGGTAGCGGGTAGGTGGCGGGTACCCCTGCCCCCACCTACCCCCCACTGACTCCTATGTAATAAATTGGTCCCGGGATCCCTCGTAGAAGCCGAAACCATGTCCAGACACATTGAAATATAAACAACGACACCACGTAATCAAGTAACAGATTAAAACCAAGAACCACACCAAACATACCAAGAATAACACAATACGAAATCCACGTTATAACCCTAGGGCTCTAGTCATAATTAAAACTCAAGATCATTTATATATTTTATCATAGAATCAAGAACATCAAGATTATCACATAACCATCAAGATTAACACATAAACATCAAGATTATCTCATAAACACCAGATCAATCTCAGGCAATGCCTTATAAAGACTCGAGCACAAAATCATATATCAAGGAGCCAATGAAGAAGATTATAGCAAGGAAAATAGGTTTTGTTGGGACATGAGTTACCTCTTACCCTTAATTAGAATCCTTGGCTACTAAGGTTCTTTCTCTAAGATCTCATCTTCGTGATTTCTCCTACGTTTGGTGATATGGGAATTCTTGTGTGGTTGAATCTATTATGGTGGAATTTCTAGGTTCCTCCTAGGTCCTTATATATATATATATATATATATATATATATATATATATATATATTTAAGAGTCTTAAGTATGGTCTGAAAGGTAAGGATTCACTTATTCTAATCCATATAGGATCAATGTTATGGTTTAGAGATAAGGGTCTATGATCCATGGTAAACCCCTTCTTAATTAATTAAGGGAATTTAAACCTCTTTTAATGGCAAGCAATTAAATAACAAGTCTGGGTTAGAGGTCGTAACACGGGGTGTTACATATAGGACTGCGGTGTATAATCTAGTTGCGATCAGATATACATGATAATAGGGCTACGGTCCTCCGTTTGGTTGCGATCAAACGTTTATAAATGAGCTACGGTTCAGTGATTGGTTGCGATCAATCTCCCTGTGCTGCGGGGCCATGTTAGAGCTATATGCACTAACCTTCATGTATGAGCATGTGAAGGGTCCTGCGGCACCACCATATGTGCATACATGTCTTATTGTTGATTGTGACTGAATTAGTAATTGGATATTGATATGATTGATATTGGATAGTTTTGTGACCTTAGGACACGTGCTAGAATCTTTATGTGTATGAATATTTAGATTGAATGTGTATGCCATTGCTTGATTTAGTCGGTCCTTGGTTTTAAATAAGAGTTTCATAAGTATATATGTAACACCTCGTGTTACGACCTTTAAATCAAATTAATTATTTAATTACTTACCCTAAAAAAGAGAATTAAATTTCATCAAAATTAATTAGGAAGGGTCCACCATAGACCATGGCCCCATATCCCTAACCCAAACCCTTAGTCCTATAAGAAATAGAATTAGTAAACCCATACCATTCAGACCCCAATTAGGACTCTTAGATATATATAGGGCAATAGGAGGCACCTAAAATTCACACCACAATAGATTTCACCACACAATAATTCCCAAAAATCCCCAACCACCAAACATAGGAGAAATCAAGAAGAGGAGATCTTAGAGAAAGAACCTTAGTAGCCAAGGATTCTAATTAAGGCTAAGAGGTAACCCATGTCTCAACAAAACCTATTTTCCTTGCTATAATCTTCTTCTTTGGCTTCTTCTCTCTACTTGTGTCTTGATAAGTCTTTTAGAGTAAAAGACATTTTTAGTCCTAAATTTATAGTGGCTTGGACAATTTTAGTCCTTTATAAAAAAATTTGCCATTTTATGGACAGAGTTATTGTGGCGAGGACATTTTTAGTCCTCCGTCTATATTTATGTTAGCTAACCGTCTGAGAGAGGGGTAATTACGTCAATTTAGGCTATCTCCTTCTATCTATTATATCTATGTGTGTTTTGTTTTCTTCTCGGTCATAATTCGAAGGAGTCGGAGAGTCCAAGTTGCAGTTGTACGAAGAAATTGCCGGAGAATCGAAGCTGCCAAACAGGCTACTAATCAAATAGATAGAAGGAGAATCGAAGCCGCCAAACACACATTGATATAATAGATAGAAGGAGATAGCCTAAATTGACGTAATTTCCCCTCTCTCATACGGTTATCTAACAGAAATATAGACGGAGGACCAAAAATGTCCTCGAAATATAGATGGAGGACCAAAAATGTCCTCGCCACAATAACTCTGTCCATAAAATGGTAAATTTTTTTATAAAGGACTAAAATTGTCCAAGCCACTATAAGTCTAGGACCAAATATGTCTTTTACTCAGTCTTTTATGACGATTATGATATGGTCTTGATGTTGATGAGATGATCTTATGTGTTGATCTTTATAATCTTGATGATTATAAGAGGATCTTCATAATTGTGTGTTGTTCTTGATAAATCTTGATGTTATTGATTTTAAAGATGAAAGTATGATTTTGTAATATTCTTGGTATATTTTGGTGGGATTTCGCATGTTCGGCTGTTGTTTATGTTTAGAAGTCATGTTAGGATATGTTCAATACGATTCTTGGTTTTGATCCATTATTTGACTACGTGGTGTCGTCGTTTGTGTTTAAAAGTGTCTAAACATGGTTTCGGGTTCCACGAAAGATCCCGGGACCTAAGTATTGAAAAAGAGTCAGTGGGGGGTAGGTGGGGGTAAGGGAACCCGCCACCTACCCGCTGCCCCTAAGGGCATCGCCGGCAGTGGGCAGCCGGCGGGCAGGCGACTGCCGACCGGGTACCCGCTGCCAAGAGACTCACCGCCGGCGGGTGGTCCTCCACCTGCTGGAAAATCTTAATGTGGGATGGTGGTTTCCCCGTTTGATGTTTCCCCAACCCTCGTAGTGTCCCAACGGACTCCGTTTATTGTGCCTGAGTCTAGTTTGATGTTTCGGGTACCGTTCGTAGGATAAAAGAGTCTTGTGTATTGCATGCTAGTTGAATTGGTACCCCGTTGGCCTAGGTTAAAGAAGTATGAACCCCTTAGGATTATTCCTAGTATGTGGATTACCACGCATAGGTCTCGTTATACGTTTTCTCCCCCTTCCCAATGTGTGTTGCATGTTCTTGCTATGTGTTATGTGTGCATGATACCCCAATTTTGTTGCGATCAAATTGGCTATACGGGCAGTTGGATGGGTTGAGAACCATACCAACTGTTATCCAGGCCGGTTGCGATCGGTCAAGTATATAAATATTATATAGGGTTGCGGTCCACCGTTTGGTTGCGATCAAACGTTTTACATGAGCTGCGGTTCATAATCTGGTTGCAATCAGAAATACACTTTTGGGCTGCGGTCCACCGTTTGGTTGCGATCAAACGTTATGATGAGCTGCGGTTCATCAGTTGGTTGCGATCAACCCCTTCATGTTGTGAAACGAGGCAGGGTGCTGCGGGGCCGTGTTAGCGCTATATGCGTTGACCCTCATGTATGGTCGTGTGATTGGTCCTGTGGCGCCACCGAAGTGTGCTTATGTGATAAGATAATGATTGAATGATGATATGAATGATGTGAAATAAGCTTGTGATCTTAGGATATATGCTAGTGTCTCTATATGCTTGATTATAACTAGTGTCTCTAAGGTCACAAGCTTATTTCACATCATTCATATCATCATTCAATTCATATCTTATCACATAAGCACACTTTGGTGGCACCACAGGACCAATCGCATGCCCATACATGAGGGTCAGCGCATATAGCGCTAACACAGCCCCGCAGCACCCTGCCTCGTATCGCAACATGAAGGGGTCGATGGCAACCGACCGATGAACCGCAGCTCATCATAATGTTTGATCGCAACCAAACAGTGGACCGCAGCCCAAAAGTAAACATCTGACCGCAGTCAGGAATATGAACCGCAGCTCATGTAAAACGTTTGATCGCAACCAAACGGTGGACCGCAACCCAATGAGTATTTTTTACCGCAGCCAGCTTCTGAACCACAGCTCAGGAATAACCAATTTGATCACAACCAAATTGGGGTATCATGCACACATAACTCATAGCAAGCACATGCAACACACGTTAACACATTGGGAAAGGGGAGAAAACGTATAATGAAACCTATGCGTGGTCATCCACATGATAGGAATAGTCCTAAGGGGTTCATACTTCTTCCACCTAGGCCAACGGGATACCAATTCAACTAGCATGCGATACACAAGACTCTTTTATCCTACGAACGGTACCCGAAACATCAAACTAGACTTAGGCACAATAAATGAAGTCCGTTGGGACACCACGAGGGTCGGGGAAACATCAAACGGGGAAACCACCATTCGGAAGTGGGAAAACCAGCGGGTGGCCGGTGGGTGAAGGATCACCGGCCGGCGGCGAGAAACCGGGCAGCTGGAACATCACAATATAAAATTCGAACATCACAATATAAAATGCGAAATCCCACCCAAATATATCAAGAACGTCACAATATAAAATTCCCAATTTAACCTAGGGCTCTAATCACATTTAAATCATCGAAATCATATTTTATCTTTTATATCAAGAAACATGAAGATTTATCAAGAACATCACACAATCATCAAGCTTATCAAAATCACACATAAAATCATATCATCAATCATCAAGATCATATCATAATTATTATGAAGGATTTTATCAAGACACAAGCATATAGAAGGAGCCAAAGAAGAATATTATAGCAAGGAAAATAGGTTTTATTGAGACATGGGTTACCGCTTAGCCTTAATTAGATTCCTTGGCTATTAAGGCTCTTCTCTAAGATTTCTTCTTCTTGATTTCTCCTACGGGGAATTCTTGTGTGGTGATGTCTTATTGTGGTGTGGATTCTAGGTGCCTCCTATGCCCCTATTTATCTATCTAAGAGTCCTAATTAGGGTTTGAATGGTATGGGTTTGCTAATTCTATTCTTTATAGGACTTAAGGGTTGGTTTTAGGGATAAGGGTCCATGGACTATGGTGGACCCTTCTTAGTTGATTAATGGATTTTAATTCTCTTTTTAGGGTAAGTAATTAATTAATTGGTTTGTGTTAGAGGTCGTAACACGGGGTGTTACAGCGACGCTGTCCTCTATAACAATAGCCGACCCCACCACCGCCAAACGGAAACTCAGATGTCGCTCGCCAAGTCTCGAACCATCACTCACTCACCTTCTTAGGAGAAGAGGACCTCACGATCCTTGAAGAATGGATCCGAAACTTCGACAAAATCCTCGGAATAGTAGAATGCCCAGAGGGACGCCGTGTAGAAATAGCCTCATTCTACTTCGTACACGAGGCCGATCTTTGGTGGATCCACGAAGGACCTACTTATGGGCAAGAACCAGGGTTCAACTAGGAGTGCCTAAAAGTACGGCTACGGGAACGGTTCTACCCCGCACACATAAGGGTAGCCATGTACGAGGAATTTCTCCACCTAAAACAAGGGATGGCCACAGTCATGGAATATCACAAACGATTCCTCGAGCTGGCTCGTTTCGCGCCCGAATTAGTTCCTACGGAAATGACCAAGATAGAGAAATTTGTGACAGGCTTCAACTTCGAAGCCCGAAAGGCCCTAATCATAAGCAAATCCCGAACCCTTAACGAAGCCTACACTAGCGCCACCGACCTCTATCGAGTCCAACTCTTACGATGGGGAGTTCAGGAATAGATCCGTAAGAGAAACGCAGGAAGCGGGGCGACAACTATAAAAAGGGCTAGGAACGACTTTAACACAAGGACAGCTAACTCGACTAACCTAGAAGTGCCCATGAGAAATAACGAAGCCAACGCAAGACCGTTCCTTTTCCAAAGATGCAACAAGGACCATAGGGGAAAGGATTGCATGGGGAACCCCTTGCGGTGCTTCAACTACGGGGGAGAAGGACAGAAGTCTTTCCAGTGCACTTGACCCCCGAGCACAAACCCTACGGTCATGGGCCAACAAGGGGCGCGAATAACCGAGGGTGTTACGGTGCTCCCATAAAGGTATTCGTCATTAGCCGCACAAAGGTCGACCTTGAAACCGAAGCTAACATCGACGCAGAAAACGTGGCCCTAGGGGACGAGGATCCCACAAATCAATCAGAGGAAAATAAGGAAGAAGAATTCTGCTTAGGATAAACTGTGAACCCCTGTAAACTACCCTCTTAGTAGAATCACCTGTGTAGTTCGGTTATTTAGAAATTTTTATGACCTTAAATAAAAGACGAAGTCAATTAATTCAATCAGCTTAAAATTCCCGGCTACCGCCCCTTGGGATAAGTGGAGGACTCAGATACACATCTCTTATAATCTAGGAGTCTCAAACCCAACGCACGGTGAAAGCAAAAGTCCGACAAGGGGATCCGGTCAAACCACATGCCACATCGGACCAAAAGGAGGGTAGGAAGCTCAAGGCATGGAAGGAATGCACAAAAAAGTCTAATGCAACCAATGGGAATTAAACCTTGGACCTCTCACTTACAAGTCAAAGCCTTAACCACTAGGCCATGAGTGTTTCTTAAAACCTCAAGGGGACACAACTTTCTTAAACCCCTCCAAATTCCTAAAATCACAAAACCCCCAAATCAAAAACCCTTCTTTCTCTTCTTCCTCTTCTTCCTCCCACTCCCACTCTGTCTTTCCCTCTCTCCCCCCACACAGCCGACCACCCAAAAATCCCCCACACACCGCCGAGCACCCGCCGTCGCACCGCCACTCGCCCGTCAACCTTCGAGCCAGACCTCACCGCGCCACCGTGACGAGTCCGCCGGAGAGCCGCTACCCTAGTCCACCAAGCCACGGCCGAAACTAGTGTCATACCACCACCTCGACCACCCAGCAACGCAACGCCACGCCACCACCGCCCCTCTTGCCATCGACCACACCCACGGCCGCCGCTAACCGCGCACCACCCAGCCACGACTCGCCAACCGCCTAGCCGTCACCCGTCTCCAACCCTGCCAGCCACCACGCCGCCACCGTAACCACACCGTCGCCCAAGCCGCCGGAAAATCTCGCAGGGTAATCTCGTCGGAAAAGCCCCAACCAAACATCAACCCCGAGCGATGCCGAAGAAACTCGTAAGTACTCGAGTCCCAGAATGGAACAACGTCGACTACACGGTGATCGGAGGTAAAGCACTCGAACCTGACCAATTCTCTCTAGAGTTGGTTGAAATGCTTAGATTCTAAGGCCTCTTGGATACCTATCTCACGATCAAAGGAGATACGTACCCCGAGCTAGTAAAGGAGTTCTATCATCATTTGGTAGCCACCAAACGGGGGGACAAGTTGGAGATCACCTCCAAGGTCCAGGGCAAGGAGATAGTGCTCTCCGAGGGCCGCTTGGCTAAGCTCCTAAAACTGACCACCACGGGTGCATCAGACTATGACCGGAAGGCGTGGGTCTGTACTCGAGCCACAGGGTACATAGACTACCTCGGGTATTTATTGGGCAGAGAAGACGGTTTCACTTCGGTCACAAAGCCAAACAGGAAGTGGCTAACTGCCAAGAAGAAATTGCTAGTCATGATCGTGTCCTACAGCTTGTTTCCCACTAACAACAAAAGCAAGGACGTGGGGAGCTTGGAATGCACCTTTGCCTATTTCGGTAACCATAAGGTCAAGTTCAATTTGCCCTCCCTTATTTTAAAACACATGGAATTCTGTAAATCTAGCAACCGGCTCAGCTTACCCTACGGGATGATCCTAAGTTGAATCATGGAAAGAAAAGGGGTGGACCTAAGCCACACGGAAGCCAAACCCGTGAGTGGGATGGTTATCAATACCCAGAACCTCTACCGCAATGACATCTACCATGTTGGAGAGGGACAATACATCACCCTGAAGGAGGTTTGCCTGAAATCCACAGAAGAACGACGAGTGTTGGTTGACTAGTTGGAGATCTCTAACAAGAAACTAAGACGGGCAATGCAAGAATGTGGAGAGCAGGAGGAACATGAAGAAGACAGTGAGCCTAACCAGCCCTGCACCCGCACAAGGAAGAGAAAACATGGAGGGCCAAGATGAGAGGTCCACCAATGAGCGCATCCTCGCGCAGCTCACCAGGAAGAACCGGATTATGGATGACGGGTTCTCGTCCACGATTCTCGCGACAAACTCATTGGATCGGAGAGTGGCTGCAATCGAGGCCATGTTGGGCATGCGCGGAGCTTCAAGCTCAAGAACAGGAAACCAAGGTAGACCCAAACTTTCCAAACACTTCTTGCCACCAACCTAACCAAAATCCACTCTACCGCTAGCAAACGACACGTGGAGCCGCATTTCTTAAACCAGGAGGCCGAATGCGTGACTTCCAGGGGTGATAGAATGGATCCATGCATAGGCTCTGGGGACGAAGCCTCTTGTAATGGGGGGAGGGTGTAACATCCCATGTTACGGCCTCTAACCCGGACTAATTGTTTAATTATTTACCATAAATAATAATTAGAAAAGGGATCTGATTGGGTTAGGATCCCCTTAATTAATTAAGGGGGGTCTACTATGGATCATGGACCCTTATACTTAAACCAAACCCTTAGTCCTATAAGGAATAGAATAAGTGAATCCTTACTATTCAGACCCTAGTTAGGACTCCTAAAAATATATATATATATATATATATATATATATATATATATATATATATATATATATATATATATATATATATATATAAGGACTTAGGAGGCACCTAGAAATCCCACCACAATTGATTCCACCACACAAGAATCTCAAGGAATTCCCCTGTCACCAAACGTAGGAGAACCCACGAGGATAAAATCTTAGAGAAAGAACCTTAGTAGCCAAGGATTCTAATTAAGGCTAAGAGGTAACCCATGTCTCAACAAAACCTATTTTCCTTGCTATATCTTCTTCATTGGCTCCTATGATATATGATTCTGTGCTCGAGTCTTGATAAAGCTTTGCCTATGATTTATATTGTGTTCATGAGATAATCTTGAGGTTTATATGTTAATCTTGATACTTATGTGATAATCTTGACGTTCTTGATTCTACGATAAACTATATAAACAATTTTGTGTTTAAATTATGTCTAGAGCACTAGGGTAATAAACGTGGATTTCATATTATGTGGTTTTGGTATGTTTGGGTGGGATTTTGCATGTTCAGGTGTTGGGTCTTGGCATGTTTTGGAGTCGTGTTTGAATGTATTTGTTGTGGTTCTTGGTTTAAATCCGTTACTTAAATACGTAGTGTCGTCGTTTGTGTTTGAATGTGTCTGGACATGGTTTCGGGTTCCACGAAGGATCTCGGGACCAAATATTACATAGGAGTCAGTGGGGGGTAAGTGGGGGCAGGGGTGCCCGCCACCTACCCGATGCCCTGTGCCCAATTCCCAGCGGGCAGCCGGCGGGCAAGCGACTTCCCGCCGAGCACCCGTTGGAATCTTGGTACAAGCCGTGGTGTTTTTCCCTGTTTGATGTTTCCTCGTGTCCCGTTGTACCCCGTTTGTCGTGTGTGAGTCTAGTTTGATGTATCGAGTACCTTTCTTAGGACAAAAGAGTCTTGTATATTTCAGGCTAGATGAATTGGTATCCCGTTGGCCTAGGAGGAAGGTGTTTGATCCCTTAGGAGTGTCGTGGGTGGGTTAATATAGTTTAGTGTATATGAGTTATGATAGGTTACGTGTTCCCCGAGGATTTCCCCTTGTTATGTGTCAATGTGGGTTGCATGTTGTTTGGCTTCTATGTTAATTGTGCATGATACGCCGATTGGTTGCGATCAATTGGCCATAATGACTATCTGATGGGTTGAGAACCATCAGGTATTAACCCGACCGGTTGCGATCGGTCGGCTATACAGGTAGTTAGATTGGTTGAGAACAATCCGTTGTTATATATATATATATATATATATATATATATATATATATAGGCGAGTTCAGGTGCGGCAGTGTCTTACGGTGCGACAACACCAATAGTTCAACAAATATGCACCATCAACGTTAGGAAATACACCACACAAAACAGAGTAAACAGAGCCCTGCATCACCAAACACACACCATTAGGTGTGCATAAAAACACCATACACTTTTCGGAAATACACCATTCGGGGTGGCGAGTTATATGGTGTATTTTTTTGAGTCTGTTGTGTATTTTGTGATGTTTTATTGCATTTCATTATGGTGTGTTTTTATTACACTGTTTGTAACACCCCAATTTTCATATCCAAAATTTCCTTAATTTTTTTTTTCTTAACTTACAATTTTACAAAAATCATAGCGGAAGCATTAACTAACCAAAGGAAATAGGTGTTACCGCCACGCTCAGGTATCTATCTTATACCCAAACGCTAAGGCTAATAATACAACTTAAATTGAATAATCCAAATTCAACTTAATACATAAACTACAAATAACATTACAATCATTTACTCTCAAAATATCAAATCTCCAATGAGTCAATTTAATTCCTGCTCAACTTGAATTCATCTCAAATTCCTTTATCCATGTTCACCTGTAACAATAATTTTGACACAAAAATAGAGAGTAGACAAAAATTAGCATAAGCTAAGTAAGTTTCACTTCACCCCGTAAAATAATGGCTTGGATTTTATATTTCCAAAAACTCATACAATTTTATTCTTTTCCAAAATATATACCTGTGGAGTTATACTTTTCCTTGTATATATAGAGAATTAATATTTATAAATGGAGAATTAACAAACCTCATCAAAATCCACTTAGAATCTGGATTAAAACCTAGGTGCACACCCCCAGAGGATTCCAAGCCACTAGGTAGTATATGATCCAAGTAGTCAGGTTATCCTACCTACTACCACTCAAACAGTTTGGAAACTGGATCATAACCTATGTGTTACACCCTCATGGGATTCCAAGCCCAATGAGTAGTCATTAGTCCAAGTGAACAGTATTCACATTCACTGTACACCACACAGTACATTATTTGCTCAAAATTCTATTATTTCTCCACATATAAATACTCTTCTCCAAAAATTCATTTTCTCCAAAATATATAATTTTCTCCAATACAATTCCTCAAAAATATAATTTCTCAAATTGCGATTTCCTCCCCATATAATAATTTCTCAAAAACATAACTTTTAATCCACAATAAGGATGTAATACAAATTTCACCATATGTAACACTAAAAATTCCAAACCACAGACAAGCCCGACCCTGAGCAAGGGCGGGCTGGGCCCTTGCCCAGGGCCCATGCTTGGAGGGGGCCCACTTGGTACCTACCCCTTATATATATAGTATATATGGTTAAGATAATAATATACAGTTGTTTTACATAAAGGTGATGTTGTTCGGTTGGTAAGTACTTAAACTACAACCTAGAGGACTAGAGGACTAGGGGTCGATTCCTTATGGACTCTATTATAATTATATTAGTCAACAAAGGCCCTCCCGTAATCTTTGATTTTATCATATTAGTTAGTGTTTGTGTTTTTTTTTTTTTTTAATTGTGGGGAATTTACGATGGTGTGTGCGCGGGTGTGGAATGGCGTGTGCGATTTTTCTGTAACAGGAGGTGTACACTATGGCAAACTACAAAACGCACACACAATTACACACCCACGCACACACCGTCGTAAAATTTCCCATAATTTAAAATTTCAGATGTACAAAATATAATTAATTATTACCATTGATATGGTCCGTAATAATTTAAAATATCAATTTCCATTCATAATCTCCCTAATATAATGCTTAATATTCCAATTGAATTATATCCATAATTAAACATATATATATATATAGGGCCGCGGTCCATAATCTGGTTGCGATCAGATATACAAGATAATAGGGCTGCGGTCCACCGTTTGGTTGCGATCAAACGATTATGATAAAAATGAGATGCGGTTCATTGATTGGTTGCGGTCCATAATTTGTAACACCCCCGATTTTCAAGCCATTTTAAACTTAAATATTCAAGACAAACTAACCACAAAGACATAAAGCATAGCACAGCGGAAGACTAATATTAAAGCCAGAAAACAGGGAGTGTTATGTCACGTTCACACCATTGTGAACGCACAGGCAAAAACCAACATTCACAATCTAAAGTATTCAACAAAAGAGGCACACAGGCCCAAAACACAATCTAAACTGTCCAGGGAGTCGAATCTAGCCATCTCTAACGCGCTCGCCGACTACTCAGGACCTGAAAAGCACATAAATAAATGGGACGACGCCCGGTCAGCGAATAATGCTGGTAACCCATCAATACGTGTTAAATATCAAACATAGATAATATATACAAAATCATTTTCGAAACGAAATACTGTATATATAGTTCAACCGCAAAGACTCTATATCACTCACAACAAGGACAAGGGGATCAGCATCCCAAACACATCAAGACATGACAACAACAGCACAAGTACAACTCAAGGTGTATTCTAACATCACCCAGTAGGATACCACCCGACATGCTCAACAATTAAGGATAGAGAAACACACATCGGCAACACATGCCTTCGTGACATCACCCATCACGAATTCAATAATCCTTCCTTATGCCCGGTTCCAACCTTATGGCTACCCCCAACCTTATAACTAGTTCCAGCCATTACCTCCAGGACCCCTGTACATCCAAGTCCAACCTTATGCCTTCGGGAACTGTCGTTCCCCCACCAACAACCACCAACAATTTCCACCAATTCATAGTACACGAGGGTACCGATCACAACAAACAGCCATAGCCACCCAAAACACGTGAACCCCACACACAAGTCTCAACTCCATAATCACGTCACGGACACCACGAGAACCACTGCTGTACCTTGGTGACTAATGTCCCATACCATTAATCGTGCAATCCAGGTACAGCCAACAAACACAACATCATCATATGAATCAATCAATGGATCACAACAAAGATATGAAACCATACTCAACAAGGAAAGGATCACAATCCGACAACAACGATGATCGACACAAGTCATCATCCACAATAGAAAAGAAAAAACCACACACGCTAGCATTTCAACACCGAACTAGAATGCTTATCAAACGAGTAAACAAAACATAGTTCCGAAGAACACACAAGACTCATCATGGTTCAACGAATCACAAGGTTGAACACTTAGCTTGATTCAAGACACCAGACCCTACATGGATTCCTACCACATTGTTCTAGACATACGAATCATCAAGAAGACACTCAAATAGTTCAACAAAAGAACATCGGGAAGTCCAAACATCAATTACCGAGTCAAAAGAATCACGTGGAACAAATCCCCAACAACCAACATAAAAGTACCCCGCGGTGGGGTCACCGGTGGAGCCTTGCCCGCGGGTACATGTCATGTACCAAAATAATCCCTTCGGGGATTTTCAACACAAAGTCCAAATTCAAGTCCAAAATCTCACAAAATACAACAATATGACTTGAATCTAAGGAATAGCCAAGCAATGGCATACAAGAACCCTAATACCAAGCTCTAGATATGTATTCTCACAAAACAATGCATCAACACCCACATTTCATAGCAAAAATCACAAGTAGAATCCAAGAAATCATCATATAGGTAAGATAATAGATTTTGTAAAGCATGGGTTACCTCTTGTAGCCTAAACCTTCACTTATCACACCTTTACAAGCTTCTAACAAGGTTCTCCTTCAACACCAACTTCAAGAACACATCAAAGGACAACAAAGATTTCATCTTTAGAAAAAGACACCTTAAAAAGCACTAAAAACACTAAAGGACCAAAGATCTTACCCTCCTATATGCCCAAGAATAAGAAAGGTGGAATCTTGGAGACCAACTTGAAATATCTTGGAATGCCCAAACTTGGCTTGAAGAAAAAGCTAGCTAATTTCTAGAGAGAAGGAGGAGCTTTTGTTTTGAGAGTGTTAGGCAAAGAATGAAAGATGACTCTAGGTTAGCTTGGGATACAATCCTTGGGTGAAAAGTCTTCTTTACCCTTACTAAGGTGGAAAAGTGTAAGGAGACAAAGGCATTATTCATGAAGCATAGGGTACAACCCATTGACTTAGATTGACTAGTCAATTACTAGTCCTGGACTATTGGATTTCCAGGATTTTTAGGAATAAATCCTCAATTAAGCTAGAATTAATTACTTAATTAATCCTTAAATAGAATTTGGATTTATGGGGTGTCACACAATCTCCTTGTACTACGGTACAAGTAAACTGCTGTGGGACCATTTCAGAGCTATATGCACTGACCGTCATGTATGGGCATGTGAAGGGTCCTGCGGCACCACCATATGTGCATACGTGTCTTATTGTTGATTGTGACTGAAATAGTAATTGGATTTTGATATGATTGATATTGGATAGTCTTGTGACTTTAGGATGCATGTTAGAATCTTTATGTGTACGATTGATTATATTAAATGTGTCTGTCATTGCTTGATTGAGTCGATTCTCGATTTTAAATTAGAGTTTCATAAGTATATATGTATTCTGGCTTCAAAATGATTTTCCTTATATCTACCTATATTGTACTTAACGCGTTGGAGTGGGTTACCAGCATTATTCACTGAACAGATATATTTGGCTTTCAGGCACAGATGAGTAGCTCTGGAGAGCGCTAGTCAGACCCGTAAACCTAGCTATATTAGTTCGATTATCGGCCTGTGTGCCTTGAAGTTGTACCAGATATTGATTTGAGGATTTCTTATGTTTGGATAGTTTAGCCTCCTATATGCCCAAGAGTAAGAAAGGCGGAATCTTGGAGACCAACTTGAAAGATATTGGAATGCCCAAACTTTGCTTGAAGAAGAAGCTAGCTAATTTCTAGAGAGAAGGATGAGCTTTTGTTTTGAGAGTGTTAAGGAAAGAATGAAAGATAAGTCTAGGTTAGCTTGGGATACAATCCTTGGGTGAAAAGTCTTCTTTACCCTTACTAAGGTGGAAAATTGTAAGGAGACAAGGGAATTATTCAAGAAGCATAGGGTACAACCCATCGAGTTAGATTGACTAGTCAATTACTAGTCCTTGACTATTGGATTTCCAGGATTTTTAGGAATAAATCATCAATTAAGCTAGAATGAATTACTTAATTAATCCTTAAATAGAATTTGGATTTATGGGGTGTCACATCCTCTCCCCCTTAAAAGATGCTTCGTCCCCGAAGCTTGGGTACGACAAATCAAAGCACAACGGTAAAACGAAAAACAATGTGATAAGAAAGTCAAAAATATCCTTTTGGTCAAAACTTAAAGGATTCAAAAGGTACAAATATGATCAAGAAATCATAGCATAGAAAGGTTTAATGAAATAACCAACGGAGTTCTTTGAGCATCACAAACTCTAAAGCCAAACACAACAACCAAACTTCTAAACCACACCAACGTTCTAAACAACTAGGCCCTAGAAGAAAAACCTACAAAGCTAACTTCTCAACACAACTAGCAAACATGAACGAACAAGCAAAGCAACCAACAAAGCAACAAGCATACGGTAGCAACAACGTAAAGGTAACAACAGACTAAGGAAAGGTAAACGGGATTACCACGACACCACACTAGAACGACTTGCTCTCTGATTTCTCGTGTCTTCATCGGACTCCTCATCATCTCCTTTTCAGCTCGAGCTGGCCTCTATCTGATCCAACCTCTGATGAACTGCAACGAACTGCGTCTTCATAAAGGCAAAGCCCTATTCTATCAACCTGTTTTGCTGACGTAGTAGGGTGACCACATGCTCCTCATGTGTCATAGCATCGTGCTCTCTCTTGGTTCGAGCTTCTCTCATCCTCCGGTTCTCTTCACTCTCCGAGTCACTTTCCTCAACCTCGGCAGCTTCTCCTACCTCCGCTTCCTCATCATGGACTTCTTCTTCATCATCTCCCACATCACCTCCTAGACTCTGAACCGCGAGATTCATCTTCCCAACGGGAATCTCGAGCTCAACAACCAACTCGTCTCTCTCCTTGGGGGGTTTCATGGTAACTTCCTCAAGCGTAATGTACTCATTTGTGGCATCCAACTGAAATAGGTTGCAACTCCGCAGATTAGTGGCACCCAACACCATTTGTGACACCCCGTAATCCAAAATCGATTAAGGGATTAATTAAGTAATTAATCCTAATTCAATTGGTAATTTAATTCCTTAAATTTCATGAAAATTCAATAGTCGGGGACTAGTAATTGACTAGTCAACCCCAAAGTCAAGGTTGTACCTTAAGCTTTGTGAGCAGTTCCCTTGTTCCCTTACACCTCTTTATTTTAGTAAGGGTATTCATGACTTTTCACCTTGAGTTAGTAATGCAAGCTAACCTAGTAGACATTCCTCATTTCTCTCCTTACACTTTCCAAACTTTAGCTCTATCTTTTCTCTAAAAAGGTAGATAGCATTTCTTCCAAGCCAAGTTGAAGCTTTGCCAAATCTTCAAGAGTTTTCTCCAAGATTCTACCTTTCATACATTTGGGCATCTAGGAGGGTAAGATCTATGTTCATCTTGTGTTTTTAGTGCTTTCTAAGGTGTCTTTTCTTAAAGATAGAATCTTTATGATCTTTTGGTGTGCTCTTGAAGTGGGTTTGGAAGGTGAGCATTATTAGGAGCTTGGTGAAGTGTTAAGTGAAGGTTTTTCTCTACAAGAGGTAACCCATGCTCTACAAAATCTATTTTGCTTACCTATTTGATGATTCTTAGATTCTACATGTGTTTTGCTATGAAATGTGAGTGTTTATGCATTGTCATGTGAAAATGCATATCTAGAGCTTGTTATTGGGGTTCATTTATGCCATTTCTTGGCTATTCCTTTGATTTAAGTCATTTTGTTGTATTTGGTGAGATCTGACATGTTTTGGACTTGAATTTGAGCTTGGAATTGAAAATCCCCAAAGGGATTATTTGGTGTACAAGTATGTACCCGCGGGTGGGCGGCAGGTAGGGGCCTACCCGTGGGCCCACCCGCGGGGAACAGTATATGGTTGTTGGGGGATTTGTTCCCCGTGATTCTTTTGACTCGGTATTTGGTCTTTTGACTTCCCGATGTTCTTTTGTGGAACTATTTGAGCGTCTTCTTGATGTTTCGTATGTCTAGAATTATATGGTAGGACTCCATGTAGGTTTTGGTGTCTTGAATCGTGCTAAGAATGTGTCATCTCCAACCCAATGACCCAACCGGATGGAGCAAGGGAATCAAGCTAAGACGTTTGCATGCCGTAGATGTGGGAAAGTGCACGCGAGCCAAGATTGCAATGGCCAAGCATTCCGGTGCTACCGATGCGGAGTTAGGGGCCACAAAGTTACCGAGTGTCCCCAGCAAGCCAGTCAAAGGGTGTTGCCACCACCCCCTGGAGCCGGAGGAGCAGCTGGAGGTAGCTCGAGCCGTGGAACAGCCGGTGCCAGACAATCAGGGAGAGTCTTTGTGATGGGGCGTTCGCAGGCGGAGACTGGGGGTCTAGTGGAGGAGGAGCTAGCAGGTAATCCTTTTCTAGCCCTACCCTTGCCTTTAGAACGTATCTTGTTTTGTTGCCTTATGTGTTGTCTTGTGTTTCTTCGTTGTCTATTTGAGTTACCTTGCTATCCTTGTCACGTTTTTCCTTGATAATGATTCTTTTTGAATTAAGTGTAAGCTTTTCTTGATGAACGATTCTCTTAGTTTTATGAGCAAGCTTCGTTGTGGAGTTAGTTATTCATTCTTGAAATGAATCATGCTTGGGTTAATTGTATAACCTTTGCACTTGATATTCTTGCAATCTTTCTTTTTGAGAACCACCAAAATCTCTCCAAGTATTCTTTGAATTTGGGAATAGAAAACCCATACCAAAATCCTTCCTTGTGTAGCCTAAAAGTCAAGCGAAATATTTATTTGCAAGCCTTGAGTTTCAAACCTAGGTATACTCTTTGCTAATCCAACTCTTTAACCATTTGAGCTAATTATCTTTCTTGAAATATACCTAATTTTAATTCTATCTAAACCATAAATTTCCACTTTACCCAAATCCCCAAATTAAATCATCCTTTTCCCAATTTTTCCCCAAAATCCCTAAATTCCCAAATCTTTATTTCTCTTCCCTTCCCACCCGTGTGCAGCCAAACCCCCCCCCCCCCCCCCCCCCCCCCCCCCCCCCCCCCCCCCCCCCCCCCCCCCCCCACCCATCGCCTCACCTGCCCGTCGACGCACCACTGCCGTCCCCTGGAGCCGCCGCCGCCGGTGCTTCGCCGTCGACATGCTGTGTTGCCGCGACGCCGGGAGAGTAGCGAGAGAGTGAGAGGCAGTGAGAGTGAAGAGAAGAAGAAGAGGAAAGTTGTGGGCTTCTTGTGTTGAGCTTTGGGTCATCTCCTACCATGTCTAGAAGGTCAAGTTTTGCTAGGAAAGTGGAATGGGTGGATGCCCATTACCTTGTTCTTGAAGGTAAAGCCTTTGACCCGGAATCTTTTCCTAATTCTTTATTAGATATGCTTAGATTCCAAGTTTTGTTGGATGGGTTCCTCACCATAAGGGCCGTGACTTACACGAGTTTAGTTAGGGAATTTTATCGTCACATGGTTGTGACAAAGGATGGTGAGAAGCTGGAGATCACTTCAAAAGTGAGAGGTGTGAAGGTTGTTCTGTCTGAAAAGAGGCTAGCTTAGCTTTTGAGTTTATATGCTTCGGGAGTTGCACAGTATAACGGTAACTCGTGGATTAGTACGGATACCATGGGGTACCGGGACTATTTGAGTTATTTGTTGGGTCGCACGAGTGGATTCACTCAAGCTTCAAGACCGGAGAAAAAGTGGTTGTCCGCAGAGCAAAGAATCTTGGTTATGCTTGTGTCGGATTGTTTGTTGCCCAATAACAACAAAAGTTGGTTGTTGGGAAAGTTGGAGTGCACCTTTGCGTTTTGCCTTAAGAATATGGTCAAGTTCAATCTGCCAGCTTTGATGTTACAACATATGGTTTTCTGTCCTGATCATAATCGAAAGAGCCTACCGTATGGGATGGTGTTGAGCTAGATCCTTGTTAGGAAAGGTGTAAGTGTTGATGGTTGTGTACCAAAGGCCGTGGGAAAGTTGGTGTTGGATGCCACAAATCTTCGAAGTTGCAATTTGTTCCAGTTGGACGATGGTGATTACATCACTCTTGAAGACGTTGCAAGGAAAACCCATGAAGAAAGAGCCGAGTTGGCAGCCGAGCTTGGGATTCATGTCGGGAAGCTGAACCTCGCAGTCCAAAGTTTGGGAGGCGATGAAGAAGATGAGGGTGAAGCAGGCTATGAGGAAGAGGTGGGAGCACCGGGAAGCTGCCGAGGCTGAGGAAAGTGATTCTGAAAGCGAAGAAAACCAAAGAAGAAGGGAAGCTCGCACCAAAAGAGAGCATGATTCTGTGACGCATGAGGAGCGTGTAGTCACCTTGCTTCGTCAATAGAACCGTATGATCGAAGAAGGCTTCGCGTACATGAAGACGCAGTTTGTTGTCGTGCCCGCCGCCCACCCGCGAGGTACAAGTAGGCATGTTCCCGAGGGCGGAACCACGGGTAGGGGCCTACCCGTGAGCCCACCCGCGGGGAACAATACATGGTTGTTGGGGGATTTGTCCATCGTGATTCTTTTGACTCGGTATTTGGTCTTTTGACTTCCAGATGTTCTTTTGTGGAACTATTTGAGTGTCTTCTTGATGTTTCGTATGTTTAAAACTATATGGTAGGAATCCATGTAGATTTTGGTGTTTTGAATCGTTGTGATCCGTTGATTGATTCCTGTTGAGGTGTGGTGTGTGTGGTTGTACCTGGATTGCACGATTAGTGGTATGGGACACAAGTCACCAAGGTACAGCAGTGGTCCTCTTGGTGGCCATGACGTGATTATGGAGTTTGTGACCTGTGTGTCGGGTTCATGTATTTCTTGGGAGGCATGTGTTGCCGAGGTATGTGTTTCCGTGTGTGTGATCGGTACCCTCGTGTACTATTAAATCGGTGGTTTTGTTGGCGGTCGCTGGCAGATGGGGACGACGGTCTTCGGAGGGAAAAGGTTGGACTTGGTGTACAGGGGTCTTGGAGGTATTGGTTGGAACTAGACATAAGGTTGGGGGTAGCCATAAGGTTGGAACCGGGCATACGGAAGGCATATCAATTCGTGATGGGTGATGTCACAAAGGCTTGTATAGCCGTTGTTGTGTTTCTCTATTTGTGACATGTGTTGTCACAAAGGCATGTGTTGCCTACGCATGTGTTGCCATTGGTCGTGTCCTTATTCTTTTGAGTTGTGCATGTCGGGTGTTAATATATTGTGTGATGATAGATTATACCTTGAGCCTGTGTTGTGAGTTGTTGTTGTCCTTTGTGGTCTTGGGATGTGTTCCCTTATCTTTTTGTGAGTGTTTGAGTCTTGTGTTGACTTCTGCTCTTGGTTTTGAACTTATATATATGTATTCCGTTTCACAAATGACTTTACAAACGTATATCTTATCTATGTATGATATTTCACATATATTGGTGGGTTACCAGCATTATTCGCTGACCGGGCGTCGTCCCATCTTTTATGTGTTCTTTCAGGTGATGTTTAGACGTGAGCGCGGACTAGTGCCTGGCCTGTGAGCCAAGTATAGACTTAGTACTTTGAACAGTTACGCTTTTAGATGTTGAATTATGCAGAGTTAGCATGTGCGTTAACCTCTGGGTGAGCGTGGCATAGCACCCCTTTCGTTTTCAGTTTATATAATCCTCTTTCAGTCTTCCGCTGTGTTTGATATTTTGTTTAGATATCTGCGTGTTTAAGGCTTTAAATAACATGGAAATTAGGGGGTGTTACACCATTTTACCTACGGGATTTGGCACACAACCTTCAACACTCACGCCTTTCTTGACAAAGATCCAACTCAAATCCATCCTTTACGGTAGAGTCTTCCAGTTGTGGTCTCGGCAAAAGACCATGTGTTGCAACATCAAGGCCGGCAGATTAAACTTCACCATGTTCTTCAAACAGAAGACGAAGGTACACTCTAGCTTTCCAACAACCGACTTTTGTTCTAATTGGGTAACAAACAATCCGATACAAGCATAACCAAGATTCTCTGCTCAGCAGACAACCATTTCTTCTCCGGTCTCGTGGCTTGAGTGAAACCACTAGTCCGACCCAACAGATAACTCAAATAGTCCCGATACCCCATGGTACTCGTACTAATCCAAGAGTTACCACTGTTCTGTGAAACTCCCGTAGCGGTTAAACTTAAGACCTAAGCCATCCTCTTTTCAGACAAAACAACCTTTACACCTCTCACCTTGGAGGTAACTTCCAACTTTCCTCCATCTTTCGCCACAACCATGGTGCCGGTAAAACTCCTTAACCAGGCTCGGTTATGTCTCGGCCCTTATGGCGAGAAACCCATCCAACAAACCTTGATATCTCAACATATCTAACAAGGAACTAGAAAAAGATTCCGGGTCAAAAGCTTTACCTTCCAAAACGAGATAGTAGGCATCCACCCATTCCACTTTCCTTACCAAGCTTGTTCTCCTAGGCATGGTTGCAAGATGACGCAAAGCTCAAAGAGAAGACCCAAAGCTTTTTCTCTTCTTTTCCTCTTCTTCTCTCGCGTTGTCTCTCTCTCTCGATCTCTCGCTGCTCTCTCGGCTTGACGGCAGACAGAGCAGATCGGTGGCGAAGCTCTGGTAGGTGGTGGCGTTGGCAGGTGGCATCGACTGTAACACCCCTAAAACTTAAAACATTTAAAACTTTTAATAGGAAGGTATTTCTATGATTAAATCCCAAAATAGAGCATACTAACATAAGAGTTTGTGGTGCTAAGCCACATCTGAGTTGGAGAACACAGATGCACAGGCTATACTAACTAAATATCCTCAAAGCAACGTCAATACATCATCATGGCACGTAGGCCGAAAGGAAACTATCTATCCAAGCCTTGGTTCTCTAGTGCGCTTCGGAGCTACTCATTTGTGCCTGAAAGCCAAATATATCTTTTCAGCGAATAATGTTGTTAACCCACTCCAACGCGTTAAAATACAATATAGGTATATATATATATATATATATATATATATATATATATATATATATATATATATATATATATATATATAGGAAAACCATATTGAAGCAGGAAGATATATACTTAGGAGAATCTAGATTTAAAATCAGGAATAGACTCAACAAGTAGGGACAAGCACATTAAATAGTTATAATCAAGCATATAAATCAGTAGCATGTATCCTAAGGTCACAAGTTAATTTCATATCATTCATATCGTCATTCAGTCATTATCTTTATCATATAAGCACACTTTACTGGCGCCACAGGACCAATCGCATGTCCATACATGAGGGTCTGCGCATATAGCGCTAACACGGCCCCACAGCACCCTGCCTCATACCGCAGCATAAAGGGGTTGACCGCAGCCAACCGATGAACAACAGTTCATCAAAACGTTTGACCGCAGCCAAACGGTGGACAGCAACCCAAAAGTGAATCTACCTCAGCCAGGAATATGAACAGCATATCATGTAAAACGTTTGATCGCAACCAAACGACGAACCACAGCCCAAAAGTGTATTTCTGACCGCAACCAGCTTATGAACCGCAGCTCATGTATTACCAATTTGACCACAGCCAATATTGGGGAATCATGCACACATAACATATAGCCAGCACATGCAACCCATATTGACACATTGGGAAGGCGGAGAAAACGTATAATGAAATCAATGCGTGGTCATCCACATACTAGGAATAATCATAAGGGATTCATACTTCTTTCACCTAGGTCAACGGGGTACCAATTCAACTAGCATGCAATACACAAGACTCTTTTATCCTACGAACGGTACCCAAAACATCAAACTAGACTCAGGCATGATAAACGGAGTCTGTTGGGACACCATGAGGGTCTGGGAAACATCAAACGGGGAAACCCCCTTCCCGAATCGGGAAAAACCAGCGGGTGGAGGACCACCCGTCGGCGGAGTCATGCTGGGCAGCGGGTGCCCGGCGAGCAGTTGACTGCCCGCCGGCGACGCCCAAAACGGGGCAGCGGGTAGATGGCGGGTTCCCCTACCCCCACCTACCCCCCACTGACTCTTTTTCAATATATTGGTCCTTGGATCTTTCGTGGAACCTGAAACTATGTTCAGACACTTTTAAACATAAACGACGACACCACGTAGTCAAATAATGGATCAAAACCAAGAATCATACTAAACACATCCTAACATGAGTTCTAAACATAATTGACACCCGAACATGCGAAATCCCTCCCAAATATATCAAGATTATCACAATACGAAATTCCCCAATTTAACCTAGGGCTCTAATCATATTTAAATCATCAAAATCATAGCTTTATCTTTAAAATCAAGAACATCAAGATTTATCAAGAACATCACACAATTATCAAGATCCTCTTACAATCATCAAGATTATCAAGATCCACACATAAGATCATTTCATCAATCATCAAGATCATATCATAATCATCATAAAAGATTTATCGAGACACAAGTATAGAGAAGGAACCAAAAAAGGAGATTATAGCAAGGAAAATAGGTTTTGTTGAGACATGGGTTACCTCTTAGCCTTAATTAATCCTCCCTTGGCTACTAAGGTTCTTCCCTAAGATTTCCATCTGATTGATCTCCCTAGGCTTGGTGGTGAGGAATCCCTTGGGAATACTTTTGTGTAATATAGGTTATATAATTATGGTGGTAAGGGTTCTAATGCTTTCTAATCCCCTATTTATAGCATCAGGAATCCTAATCATAATCTGAGTAGTAAAAGACCTACTTCCTCCATTCCTAATAGATAAATAGGTCTAGGATTCCTAATTAGAATCCTACTAGTAAAACGTTTACTCTCCTTATTCCTAATAGGCTTAAGACACTAGTTTAGGTAAGGGTTCACGATCTATGGTGGACCACATTAATTAATTAAAGGGAATCTTAATCAAATTAAATCGTTTTTAATTATTATTAACAGAATTAATTAAATAATTAAGCTGGGATTGATGGCCATAACACGGGGTGTTACACCCTCCCCCCCTTACGAGAAGCTTCGTCCCCGAAGCTTAGAAATTATTACGGGGATAACAAGTCAACACTAGTCCGGTGTTCATGAAGAGAAGGTGTTTTACGGGGGAAAATATATGGTTATATATCTATGTGTACCGGGTTTTTGGGAATGATTGGGTTAATAGGATAAAGAGAGTGGATGGTTCGGGTTTCAAACTTGAGATCAAAGTGAATTTAGGAATTAGGAACAATGTTTTCAAAGTTGCAACTTAGGAAGTGAGGTTGCTACCTTGTATGGAATCGTTACAAATGGGGAATAAAAAATGAGGTTTGAAGGGTGGCAAGGGTTTTGCAATAAGATGGGGTTCGATTGTCAAAGGGAAGATAAGGAATTCGGCTAGGATGGGTTAAGGGTTCTCGATCTCAAGTGACTTATCTGGTTTGATGCTTTGATCATGATGTATTGACGCACTGATGATCCTAATTCTTTGGTGTTGGCACTGCTTGACTTTAAGATCCTTGTCAGACCTTCCTTCCCAAGCTCAAAGTCTTATCCTTCTTTTCTATGTTGAGGGAACCTCCCGTGATGATTCAACGCTTTCTTCCCTAGTGCACCCAAGGTTTTGAATTAGTTTGGTCAACAAAGCTAATCTTCTAGGGCGCATTTCCAATTTCTTCCTAAAGTCTTTTGGGAGTCAATAAACTCCGGTTTGACTTTCTCTCCTTGTTGAACTTCATCTCTTCTTTAGTGAATGAAATTCTTAGCAAGACTTCATGTCTTCCCTGGAGTTCAGCTTGCTGTACCCTTTTGTGCGCCTTTGCATGCTCCTCTTCTTCTTGAAATGTAGTTTGGTTACGTAATCTTGTTGCAGAATGACTCGGTGACTTTACGAGTCATCTTATTTCCTTGTTGGTCCTTTAAAAACCCTTGAGGTCCAGGCCCTAATGTGCTCTTTACTCCTTTCTTAGCACCACGAACATCGACACTCCTGATTTTACGCAACTTGTAATGAGCCCTCTGTTTTACTCGAACGATGTTCATGGCTGAAGGAGGCCTGGTCCATCCTTATTTCCTTGACCTTAAGGCCTTTGTAAGCCCTTAGCACGAGTTCCCAACTTGACGCCTTGGTTTGCACATTTCTTCTCGTCAACCATCCCTAGTTAGTTGCATCGTAGAGTCCAACTACAACTCCATGTGTAGTGCAATTGGTTGTGTCCTTCCGAAGGCGTCTAGTGGGTCAAGGTCTTTCTGTAACACCCCGAAATTTTGAAACTTTTAAAACTTATATAAAGGTAAATTCTCATTAAATCCCAAAATAGAGTATTTCTAAACATAAGAGTACGGGGTGCTATGCCACATCTGAGCTGGAGAACTCAGATACACAGGCTAAACTAACTAACTATCCTCGATACATCATTGTGGCACGCAGGCCTAAAAGGAGAACTATCTATCTACTCCAAGCTCTTCTAGCGCGCTCTGGGAACTAATCAGCTGTACCTGAATGCCAAATATATCTGTTCAGCGAATGATGCCGGAAATACATTATAGATAGATATATATAAATATACGAAAACCATTTTGAAGCAGGAAGATATATCCTAGGAAACTCTAGTTTCAAAACCGGAATAGACTCGACAAATAGGGACAAGCACATTCAACAGTTATAACCAAACATGTAAAGACACTAGCATATATCCTATGGGATGGGCACATTCAACAGTTGTAACCAAGCATGTAAAGATACTAGCATATATCCTATGGTCACGGATTCACTTCATCTCATGTATATCATCATTCAACTCATCACACGAGCACACTTTGTTGGCGCCACAGGACCAATCGCATGCCCATACATGAGGGTCAGCACATATAGCTCTGACACGGCCCCGCAGCACCCTGCCTCGTATCACAACACGAAGGGGTCGATCGCAACCGACTGATGAACCGCAGCTCATCATAATGTTTGATCGCAACCAAACAGTGGACCGCAGCCCAAGAGTAGTCATCTGACCGCAGCCAGGAATATGAACCGCAGCTCATGTAAAACGTTTGATCGCAACCAAACGGTGGACCGCAGCCCGAGAGTGTAAATCTGACCGCAGCCAGCTTCTGAACCGCAGCTCAGGTATAACCAATTTGATCGCAACCAAATTGGGGTATCATGCACACATAACACATAGCAAGCACATGCAACCCATATTAACACACTGGGAAGGGGAGAAAACGTATAATGAAACCTATGCGTGGTCATCCACATACTAGGAATAATTCTAAGGGGTTCATACTTCTTTCACCTAGGCCAACGGGATACCAATTCAACTAGCATGCGATATATATATAAGACTCATTTATCCTACGAATGGTACCTGAAGCATCAAACTAGACTTTAGGCACGATAAACGGAGTCCATTGGGACACCACGAGGGTCGGGGAAACATCAAACGGAGGAAACCACCATCCCGATGTGGGAAAACCAGCGGGTGGCCGGCGGGTGGACGGCGGCGAGAAACCGGGCAGCGGTTGCCCGGCGGGGCAGCGGGTAGGTGGCGGGTTTCCCCTACTCCCACCTACCCCCCACTGACTCATTATCACAATAAACGTCCCGGGATCCTTTGTGGAACCCGAAACCATGCTTAGACACTTTTAAACGCAATTGATGACACCACGTAGACAATTAACGGATCGAAAGCAAGAATCAAATATCACATATCCTATCATGATTTCTAAGAATAATTAACACCCGAACATGCGAATTCCCACCCAAATATATCAAGAATACCACAATATGAATTTCACGATTCATCCTAGGGCTCTAATCATATTTAAATAATCAAGATCATAGTTCATCTTTTAACAAGAAACATCAAGATTTATCAAGAACATCACATAATCATCAAGAACCTCTTATCATCATCAAGATCATCAAGATCCCACATAAAATTATCCCATCAATTATCAAGATCATATCATCAATATTATAAATGATTCATCACGACACTAGCGTAGAGAAGAAGCCAAAGAAGATAATTATAGCAAGGAAAATAGGTTTTGTTGAGACATGGGTTACCTCTTATCCTTAATTAATCATCCCTTGGCTATTAAGGTTCTTCCCTAAGATTTCCATCCGTTTTGATCTCCCTAGGCTTGGTGGAGGGGAGTCCCTTGGGAATTCTTGTGTGGTGATATCTATTGTGGTGTGACTTCTAGGTGCCTCCTATGTCCTTATATATATTTAGGAGCCCTAATTAGGGTCTGAATGGTATGGGTTTACTAATTCTATTCCTTATAGGATTAAGGACTTGTTTTAGGGATAAGGGTCCATGGTCCATGGTGGACCATATTAATTAATTAAAGAGAATCCTAACCATAATCTGAATAGTAAAGGTATACTTTCTTTATTCCTAGTAGGCTTATGACTCTAGTTTAGGCAAGGGCCCACGATCCGTGGTGGACCACATTAATTAGTTAAAGGGATTTTTAATCAAATTAAATCCTTTTTAATTATTATTAATGAAATTAATTAAATAATTAATTCGGGATTAAAGGCCGTAACACGGGGTGTTACACTTTCACCGAGGTCACCACTTTTAGACACCCCATGATTCCTTACCCAACACTCGCGTTCATCAATCGAGGCACAAAAGTGCGCCATGAATCAATAGAGCGAGGAGTTAAGAAATCAACACACCGTAACAATGGGCGCTGGGTGAGAGGTCATTCGCATGCCAAGGTCCCGTTGGGGACCCGCTGGAAGGTGGCGAAGAAGAAGGAACCTCTTCGGGAAAAGTCCCAAGAATGCACAGATTCAAGTCCCAATAATCACATGCTCACTTGAACAAAAGGGACTTGAATACATAAAATGACTCATCGATCAACGTTATTGAACCTTGAACACGAGTTCTAGGTGAGTCAAGACTCTCGCATGTCCTTTCGTTGTTGCTTAGTAGGTCGGGTCTAGTTTCCAATTAGCAACCTCGTCACTTTCGCGGGGTAGTCGGTTTTAAGCCAACTTTTTCCTTGCCTTGATTAACGGCAAGCCTTCTTGGTTTTTCTTGAAGCTCAGCTTGTTGCCCGGTCCCTGTTTAATCCTTTAGTGGCCAAATGCTTAGTGATGCCTTTCTCTTTCTTGGAATGCATTTGATTGTTTACTCTCGAAGTAGTATGGCGTTTTGGCGATTTTGTGCGTCACATGTACTCCTTACGGTGTCTTAATACCATCAAGGCCCTCACTCCAAAGTAAGATCCTCATTGTGGGGAAGCTTTGTGCACGATACTTTCCACGCGTCCGTCCTCTTGACATGCCGAGTCCTTTTTCAACGACTATCCTGACACTCATACTAAAGATTAAGAAAAGACGTTTTTCATGTGCTACTTCGCTTCCTTGCACTTAATTGGCGTTCTAGTTCTCTTTACAGGTGGTCTCCCACTTCTGTTACTCCTTTTTCCGGGTCTGTTCCCGAATTCCTTGTTGTAGCAGTTGGATTCGGTGAAGGTCAGTGGAGCTAGCGTAAGCCTCGTTGAGGGTTCTGGTTTTACTTGCAGTTGAAGCTTTTCGAGTTTCGAAGTTGAGACCGGCCACAAACTCCTCTACCTTAGTCCCATTTATGGGCACCAATTCAGGCGGGAAACGAGCTAGCTTTGAAGGATCTTTTGTGGTATTCCACCACTATAGTTATCCATGTTTCAGGTGGAGGAATTTTGCGTACATGGTTGTCCTTTTATGCGCGGGGTAGAAACATCCCCTTTAACCGAGCCTTCAGGGTTTCCCTAGTTGAATCCCGATCCTTGCCTACAGGTAGGTTCCTTGTGAACTCACCAAATATCAACCTTATGTCCTGAAGTAGGATGGGGCTAGATCCATCCGGTGTCCTTCCGGGCATTCCACTACTTCAAGGACCTTGTTGAACATTCGGATCCATTCCTCGAGGGTTGTAGGATCTGCTCCCCCTGTGAAGATAGGTGGGTGATGGCTCGAGACTTGGCGAGCCACGTCTGGGTTCCCGTTTGAGGGTGGTTGGTTGTTGTCATTAAGGATGGCGCTACTTAGTGCCTGGGTGACCTGAGTCAATTGTTATAGATTCTGAGCTAGAGATTTGTGAGTGGAGGGTTCGGGGGTCCTTGGCTGACTTCTTGTTGGTGTCATGCTGGTGGTCTACAGGGCCAATGTTTAGCGTATTGGTGAGTTAGTTGTATTGCACCCTTACCTTTATGCGATAAGCGTAGGGGGAATTCTTAAATTAAGTGCAGAACAAGGTGAGGGGAAAGTTAGGCATGTAATGATAGGTAAACCCACAATCTCACCGCGCGTCCTAAGTTTCCTGAATCCTAAGTTCCTAAATACCTAGAGTTCAAGCTTAAAGTCCTAAAGTCTTGTCTTAAGAGTCTTATCCTAGGGTCAAACTTAGGCTCTGATACCAACTGTAACACCCCTAAAATTTAAAACTTTTAAAACATATAATAGGAAGGTATTTCTATTATAAAATCCCAAAACAGAGCATACTAACATAAGAGTTTGGGGCGCTATGCCACATCTGAGTTGGAGAACTCAGATGCACAGGTTATACTAACTAAATATCCTCAAAGCAATGTCAATACATCATCATGGCACGCAGGCCGAAAGGAAACTATCTATCCAAGCCTTGGTTCTCTAGCGCGCTCCGGAGCTACTCATCTGTGCCTAAAAGCCAAATATATCTGTTCAGCGAATAATGCTGGTAACCCACTCCAACGCATTAAAATACAATATATATATATATATATATATATATATATATATATATATATATATATATATATATATATATATATATAGGAAAAGCATATTGAAGCAGGAAGATATATACTTAGGAGACTCTAGTTTTAAAACCAGGAATAGACTTGACAAGTAGGGACAAACACATTCAACAGTAATAATCAAGCATATAAATCACTAGCATGTATAATAAGGTCACAAGTTTATTTCATATCATTCATATCGTCATTCAGTCATTATCTTTATCATATAAGCACACTTTGCTGGTGCCACAGGACCAATCGCATGCCCATACATGAGGGTCAGCGCATATAGCGCTAACATGGCCCCGCATCACACTGCATCATACCGCAGCAGTAAGGGGTTGACCGCAGCCAACCGATGAACCGTGGCTCATCAAAACGTTTGACCGCAGCCAAACGGTGGACTGCAGCCCAAAAGTGAATCTCTTAACGCAGCCAGGAATATGAACCGCAGCTCATGTAAAACGTTTGATCGCAACCAAATGGTGGACCGCAGCCCAGAAGTGTATTTCTGACCGCAACCAGCTTATGAACTGCAACTCATGCTTAACCAATTTGATCACAACCAATATTGGGGAATCATGCACACATTACACATAGCAAGCACATGCAACCCACAGTGACACATTGGGAAGGGGGGGAAAATTATAATGAAACTGATGCGTGGTAATCCACATACTAGGAATAATCTTAATGGGTTCATACTTCTTTCACCTAGGTCAACGGGGTACGAATTCAACTAGCATGCAATACACAAGACTCTTTTATCCTACGAACGGTACCCGAAACATCAAACTAGACTCAGGCACGATAAACGGAGTCCGTTGGGACTCCACGACGGTCGGGGAAACCACCATCCTGAATCGGGAAAAACCAGCAGGTGGCCGGCAGGTGGAGGACCACCAGCCGGTGGCGTCATGCTGGGCAGCGGGTGCCCGGCAGGCAGTCGCCTTCCCGCCGGCTGCCTGCTGCCGGCGACGCAAAAAACGGGGCAGTGGGTAGGTGGCGGGTTCCCCTACCCCCACTGACTCATTTTCAATATATTGGTCCCGGGATCTTTCGTGGAACCCGGAACCATGTTCAGACACTTTTAAACATAAACGACTACACCACGTAGTCAAATAATGGATCAAAACCAAGAATTATACTGAACACATCTTAACATGACTTCTAAACATAATTGACACCCGAACATGCGAAATCCCTCCCAAATATATCAAGATTATCACAATATGAAATTCTCCAATTTAACCTAGGGCTCTAATCATATTTAAATCATCAAAATCATAGCTTTATCTTTAAAATCAAGAACATCAAGATTTATCACACAGTTATTGAAATCCTCTTATAATCATCAAGATTATCAAGATCCACACGTAAGATCATCTCATCAATCATCAAGATCATATCATAATCATCATAAAATATTTATCGAGACACAAGTATAGAGAAGGAACCAAAGAGGGAGATTATTGCGAGGAAAATAGGTTATGTTGAGACATGGGTTACCTCTTAGCCTTAATTAATCATCCCTTGGCTATTAAGGTTCTTCCCTAAGATTTCCATCCGACTGATCTCCCTAGGCTTAGTGGTGGGGAATCCCTTGGGAATACTTTTGTGTAATATAACTATGGTGGTAAGGGTTCTAATGCTTTCTAATCCCCTATTTATAGCATCAGGAATCCTAATCATAATCTGAGTAGTAAAAGACCTACTTCCTCCATTCCTAATTGATAAATAGGTCTAGGATTGCTAATTAGAATCCGACTAGTAAAAGGTTTACTCTCCTTATTCCTAATAGGTTTAAGACACTAGTTTAGGCAGGGGCCCACGATGCATGGTGGACCACATTAAGTAATTAAAGGGAATCTTAATCATATTAAATCGTTTTTAATTATTATTAACGGAATTAATTAAATAATTAATCCAGGATTAAAGGCCGTTACACGGGGTGTTACATCGGCGATGGTCTTCAGTGGCGACGGGGACATGGCGACGAGTGGTGCGGGGGGGGGGGGGGGGGTGGGGGGGGGGGTGTCTCGGCTTGTGCACACGGGTGGAGGGGAAGAAGGGAAAAAAAATTGAGGGTTTAGGGATTTTGGGGAAAAATTGGGAATGAGAAGATTTAATTTGGAGATTTTTGGTAATGTGAGAATTTATGGGTTACGTGGAATTAAAAATGGGTAAGGTTTAAAAAACATAACTAGCTTAAGTGGTTTTAGGGTTGGGTTGGTAAATGGTACACTTGGGTTTGAAACTTTAGGGTTATAATTTGAAAATTTACTTGGTCTTTTAGTTTACACAAGAAGGAATTTCTATGGGTTTTTCTACTATAAATTCAAAAGGGTATTTAAATAACTTTAGGTGACTCACAAGGAAGATGGGTTACAAGAGTACATGTACAAGGCTATGGAATTAACACAAGCATGACTCATTTTAGAAGTAAACAATTAACTCCACGAAAGACTTTCACTTAAGGCCAAAAGAATCACACAACAAGGCAACACAAAAAGGCAACGAGGAACAAGATATATTCTCAAGACAAGGGTAGGGTAGAAAAAGGGTTACCTGTCGTCTCGTCCTCAACCAGTCCCTCTGTCTCAGCCTGAGATCGCCCCATCATGAAAACCCAACCCGAAGGTCTACCTCCGGCTGCTCCTCGACTCGAGCTCCCTCCCGATGGTCCTCCGGATCCCGAAGATGGTGGCAACGCCCTTTGGTTGGAATGCTGAGGACACTCGGCAATCTTATGTCCTCTCTCCCCGCATCGGAAGCATTGGAACGCATGACCATTGCAATCCTTGCCCGCGTGCTCTTTCCCACACCTTCGACACACAAACGTCTTGGCTTGGCTTTCGGGCTCCGTTCGAGTTGGTCCTTGGGTTGGAGAAGGTGCGTCCTTGGCTTGGAAGTCCTGCCTTGGCCTCTTGAAGTTGGAGGATGCACCACTCTCGTTCCTCTTCCTAGCAAGCTCAAAAGATCCATGTTGCAACTGCTGCACCCGATACAAGTCCGCGGCACTCAAGTAAGCCTCCTTCAAAGACCTCGGCCTGCTCAGGGTTAAAGTCTTGCGTGCCTCGTAGTTCAAACCGGCTACGAACTTCTCAACGTTTGCAAGCTCGGTGGGGACAGGCATCCTGGCGAAGCGAGCTCGCTCGAGAATCCTGTTGCGGTACTCAACCACCATCGATGATCCCGGCTGGAGGTGCAGAACTCCTCATACATCGCGGCACGAATAAGTGCCGGGTAGAACTGCTCTCGCATCCGGTACTTCAAGGACGTCCAGTCAAAGTCAGGCTCCTCAAGACAAGCGGGTCCCTCGTGTACCCACCACAAGTCGGCTTCGTGGCTGAAGTAGAAGGACGCTAACTCCACTCGGCGCTCCTCGGGGCACCCAAGGATGGAGAAGATCTTGTAGAACATCCGAACCCACTCTTCAAGAACAACGGGGTCTTCCTCACCGGCGAACGTCAAAGGTTTATGGCCCGACACAAGGTGCCCTACATCTCTATGCCCGGCAGGCTGTGGAGGTGGAGCGGGATGGTTGTTGTGCAACAACGCTTCGCTGAGGGTCTGCATCGTCTGCGTGAGTTGTTGCAGATTCTGGGCTAGCTGTTCGTTTGTTGGGGTCTCCGGCGTGCGTGCACGTTGACGGGGTGGTGCCATAGCAAAGTTTCTACAACAACAACACTATTATAAACAAAACAACAAGCAAGCCAGCAAACTATAAACAACACACAGCTCACCGCGCGTCCTAAGAGTCCTAAGTCCTAAACACTTAGATTCTTACAGTCATCTTAGGGTCTCAAACCACACTTAACCTCTTAAAAGTCTAGACTCTAGCATCCTAGGCTCAAACCTAGGCTCTGATACCAATTGTAACACCCCCAATTTTCAAACCATTTTAAACTTAAATATGCAACACAAACTAACCACAAATACATCAAGCATAGCACAACGGAAGACTAATATTAAAGCCAGAAAACAGGGAGTGTTATGCCACGTTCACACCATTGTGAACGCAGAGGCAAAAACCAACATCAACAATCTAAAGTATTCAACAAAAGAGGCACACAGGCCCAAAACACAAACTAAACTGTCCAGGGAGTCGAATCTAGCCATCTCTAACGCGCTCGCCGAATACTCAGAACCTGGAAAGCACATAAATAAATGGGACGACGCCCGGTCAGCGAATAATGCTGGTAACCCATCAATACGCGTTAAGTATCATACATAGATAGTATATACAAAATCATTTTCGAAATGAAATACTGTATATATAGTTCAAAGCCAAAGATAGAAGTCAACCGCAAAGACTGTATATCACTCACAACAAGGACAAGGGGATCAGCATCCCAAACACATCAAGACATGACAACAACAGCACAAGTACAACTCAAGGTGTATTCTACCATCACCCAGTAGGATACCACCCGACATGCTCAACAATTAAGGATAGAGAAACACACATCGGCAACACATGCCATCGTGACATCACCCATGACGAATTCAATAATCCTTCCTTATGCCCGGTTCCAACCTTATGGCTACCCCCAACCTTATAACTAGTTCCAGCCATTACCTCCAGGACCCCCGTACATCCAAGTCCAACCTTATGCCTCCGGGAACTGTCGTTCCCCCACCAACAACCACCAACAATTTCCACCAATTCATAGTACACGAGGGTACCGATCACAACACACGCCCATAACCACCCAAAACACGTGAACCCCACACACAAGTCACAACTCCATAATCACGTCACGGACACCATGAGAACCACTGTTGTACCTTGGTGACTAATGTCCCATACCATTAATCGTGCAATCCAGGTACAGCAAACAAACACAACATCATCATATGAATCAATCAATGGATCACAGCAAAGATATGAAACCATACTCAACAAGGAAAGGATCACAATCCGACAACAACGATGATCGACACAAGTCATCATCCACAATAGGAAAGAACAAACCACACACGCTAGCATTTCAACACCGAACTAGCATGCTTATCAAACGGGTAAACAAAACATAGTTTCGAAGAACACACAAGTATCATCATGGTTCAACGAATCACAAGGTTGAACACTAAGCACGATTCAAGACACCAAAACCTACATATAAGTACCCCGCGGGTGTGTCCACGGGTGGACCCCCACCCGTGGTTCCGTCCGCGGGAACCACATCCCACGCCACTTGTACCCCGCGGGTGGGGCGGCATGTGGAGCCCTGCCCGCCGTTTCGCCCGCGGGTACATGTCGTGTACCAAAATAATCCCTTTGGGGATTTTCAACACCAAGTGCAAAATCAAGTCCAAAACACCCAAAATCTCACAGAATACAACAATATGACTTGAATCAAAGGAATAGCCAAGCAATGGCATACAAGAACCCTAATAACAAGCTCTAGATATGCATTCTCACAACACAATGCATCAACACTCACATTTCATAGCAAAAATCACAAGTAGAATTCAAGAAATCATCACATATAGGTAAGAAACTAGATTTTGTAAAGAATTGGTTACCTCATGTAGCCGAAACCTTCACTTATCTCACCTTTACAAGCTTCTAACAAGGTTCTCCTTCAACACCAACTTCAAGAACACACCAACGGAAAACAAAGATTTCATCTTTAGAAAAAGACACCTTAAAATGCACTAAAAACACTAAACGAAAAAAGATCTTACCCTCCTATATGCCCAAGAGTAAGAAAGGTGGAATCTTGGAGACCAACTTGAAAGATCTTGGAATGCCCAAACTTGGCTTGAAGAAGAAACTAGCTAATTTCTAGAGAGAAGGAGGAGCTTTTGTGTTGAGAGTGTTAGGGAAAGAATGAAAGATGACTCTAGGTTAGCTTGGGATACAATCTTTGGGTGGACAGTCTTCTTTACCCTTACTAAGGTGGAAAAGTGTAAGGAGACAAGGGAATTATTCACGAAGCATAGGGTACAACCCATTGACTTAGATTGACTAGTCAATTACTAGTCCATGACTATTGGATTTCCAGGATTTTTAGGAATAAATCATTGCTTAATATAGAATTAATTACTTAATTAATCCTTAAATAAAATTTGGATTTATGGAGTGTTGCACAATCTCTTTGTGTTGCGGTACAAGTAAAGTGTTGCGGGGCCATGTCAGAGCTATATGCACTGACCTTCATGTGTGGCCATGTGAAGGTTCCTACGGCACAACCATATGTGCATACGTGTCTTATTGTTGATTGTGACTGAAATAGTAATTAGAATTCGATATGATTGATATTGGATAGTCTTGTGACCTTAGGATGCATGCTAGAATCTTTATGTGTACGATTGATTATATTAAATGTGTCTGTCATTGCTTGATTGAGTAGGTTCTCGGTTTTAAATTATTGTTTCATAAGTATATATGTATTCCGGATTCAAAATGATTTTCCTTATATCTACCTATATTGTACTTAACGCGTTGGAGTGGGTTACCAGCATTATTCACTGAATAGATATATTTGGCTTTCAGGCACAGATGAGTAGTTCCGGAGCGCGCTAGTCGGACCCGTGGACCTAGCTAGATTAGTTCGATTATCGGCCTACTTGCCTTGAAGTTGTACTATATATTGATTTGAGGATTTCTTTTGTTTGGATAGTTTAGCCTGTACATCTGAGTTGTCCAGCTCAGATGTGGCATAACACCCCGACAATTGTGTTTGGTTTATACTCTTTTTGGGATTTGATAATAGAATTGCCTATATTTCATAAGCTTTAAAAGTTTTAAAATTTAGGGGTGTTATAGGTGGAACATGGGGAGAACCTCCACCCGCAGCCTGCTCTGCTTCACTGTAGGACGAGCCACCACCATCGGAACTGCTACGCCGGAGAACTTCCACAAAGCCGAATGGAGAAACCACTGTCGGGAAGCTGCCTGCTCTGCTGCCGTCGACGAGAAGAGAGGTCCTAGAAGCTCTTTACACCGTCCAAGCTGCTGCCGGGAACTCTGTAACTCGTCGCGAACCATCACCACCACGCTGTTGCTCCGACGGAGAGGGGCGATGATAGCTCGCCGTTGCCACCTTGGCTTTTTCCTGCCTTGCCGTTCACCGATCCAACCGGAAGAAGAGGAAACTGCCGCTGCTCTCCTATGGCTTGAGGAAGAGACGTGGGATAAACAAGGGGGTTCTTTGGGCTAGAAGATGAAGGGTGATGGATGTGTGAGAGATGGCAACGCAAGACCAGTGTAACACCCCGTGTTACGGCCTCTAACCCAAGCTAATTATTTAATTACTCACCCTAAAAAGAGAATTAAATCCCATTAATTAATTAGGATGGGTCCACCATAGACCATGGACCCTTATCCCTAAAACAACCCCTTAGTCCTATAAGAAATAGAATTAGTAAACCCATACCATTCAGACCCTAATTAGGACACTTAGATATATAAATAGGGACATAGGAGGAACATAGAATTCACACCACAATAGATATCACCACACAAGAATTCCCCTATCACCAACGTGGGAGAAATCAAGAAGAGGAGATCTTAAAGAAATAACCTTAATAGCCAAGGAATCTAATTAAGGCTAAGAGGTAACCCATGTCTCAACAAAACCTATTTTCCTTGGTATAATCTCTTTCTTTGGCACCTTCTCTATGCTTGTGTCTTGATAAATCTTTTATGATGATTATGATATGATTTTGATGATTGATGAGATGTTCTTATGTGTTGATCATGATAATCTTGGTGATTATAAGAGGATCTTGATAATTATGTGATGTTCTTGATAAATCTTGATGTTCTTGATTTTAAAGATAAACTATGATTTTGATGATAAAGGTTAAAATTGGGAATTTCGTATTGTGATATTCTTGATATATTTTGGTGGGATTTCGCATGTTCAGGTGTTAATTATGTTTAGAAGTCATGTTCAATATGATTCTTGGTTTTGATCCATTATTTGACTACGTGGTTTCGTCGTTTATGTTTAAACGTGTCTAAACATGGTTTCGGGTTCCACGAAAGATCCTAGGACCCAAGTATTGAAAAAGAGTCAGTGGGGGGTAGGTGGGGGTAGGGGAACCCGCCACCTACCCGCTGCCCCAAAAGGGCGTCGCAGGCAGCGGGCAGCGGGCAGCTGGCGGCCAGGCGACTGCCCGCCGGGCATCCGCTGCCCAGCGTCTCGCCGCCGGCAGGTGGAGGGGAGGGTGGTCCTCCACCCGCCGGCCACCCGCTGGTTTTTCCCAACTGGGGATGGTGGTTTCCCCGTTTGATGTTTCCCCGACCCTCGTGGTGTCCCAATGGACTTCGTTTATCATGCCTAAGTCTAGTTTGATGTTTCAGGTATCGTTCTTAGGGTAAAAGAGTTTGTATATTGCATGTTAGTTGAATTGGTACCCCTTTGGCCTAGGTGAAGAAGTATGAACCTGTGACACCCCGAAATCCAAATTCAATTAATGGATTAATTGAGTAATTGATCCTATTTCAATTAGTGAATTAATTCCTAAAATTCTGAAAATTCAATACTTGGAGACTAGTACTTGACTAGTCAACCGCAAAGTCAAAGTTGTACCTTGAGCTTTGTAAGGAGTTCCCTTGTTCCTTACACTTCCTAATGTTAGTAAGGGCATTCTTGACCTTTCACATGATGTTAGTATTGTAACCTAACCTAGTAGACCACCTTCATTCTTTCCTTACACTTTCTAAAAATCTAGCCCCACCTTCTCTCTAAAAAGGTGAGTAGCTTTTCTTCCCAGCCAAGTTGGAGCCTTGCCAAGACTTCAAGAGTTGCTTCCAAGATTCAACCTTTCTTATATTTGGGCATCTAGGAGGGTAAGATCTAAGTTCATCTTGTGTTTTTGGTTTCATCTTAGGTGTCTTTTCTTAAAGGTAGGATCTTTATGATCTTTTGGTTTGTTCTTGAAGTGGGTTTGTAAGGTGAGCCTTGAGAAGAGCTTATAAAGGTGTAAAGTGAAGTCTTTAGTCTACAAGAGGTAACCCATGCTCTACAAAATCTATTTTGCTTACCTATATGTGATTTCTTGGATTCTACATGTGTTTTTGCTATGAATGTGAGTGTTTATGCATTGTCTTGTGAAAATGCATATCTAGAGTTTGTGTTTAGGGTTCATTTGTGCCATTGCTTGGAATTTCCTTTGATTCAAGTCATTTTGTTGTATTGGGTGAGATTTGGCATGTTTTGGACTTGAATTTGAGCTTAGCGTTGAAAATCCCTGAAGGGATTATTTGCACAGGTATGCGTACCCGCGGGCGCAACGACGGGTAGAGGTCCAACCCGCCGCCCACCCGCGGGGTACAAGGGCCTCGTGGGTGTGTACCCGCGGGCGGAACCACGGGTAGGGGCCTACCCGTAGGTCCACCCGCGGGGAACACTTTGGTGTTGTGATGGGATTTGTTCCCCGTGATTCTTTTGACTCGGTATTTGGTCTTTTGACTTCCCGATGTTGTTTTGTGTTACTATTTGAGTGTCTTCTTGATGTTTTGTATGTCTAGAACTATATGGTAGGTATCCTTGTAGGTCTTTGGTGTCTTGAATCGTGCTAAGTGTTTAACATTGTGTTTTGCTGAACCGTGATGAGTCTTGTGTGTTCCTCGGAACTACTTTTGGTTTATCCGTTGATAAGCATGCTAGTTTGGTGTTTAAATGCTAGCCGTGTGTGTTGTTTGTACCTTCAGATTGGTTGATGATAACTTCTGTTATTCATCGTTGTTGTTGGACTGTGATCCATTCCTTGATTGAGTGTGGTTTCATATCTTCGTTGTGATCCGTTGATTGATTCCTGTTGAGGTGTGGTGTGTGCGTGGCATTACCTGGATTGCACGATTAGTGGTATGGGACACTAGTCACCAAGGTATTGCAGCGGTCCTCTTGGAGGCCATGAGGTGATTATGGAGTTGTGACCTGTGAGTCAGGTTCACTTATTTCTTGGGAAGGCGTGTGTCGCCGTGTGTGTGTACGGTACCCTCGTGTACTATGAAATTGGTGGTCTTGTTGGTGGTTTGTTGGTGGGGGACGACGGTCCCAGGAGGGAAAAGGTTCGACTAAGAAGTACAGGGGTCCTGGAGGTAATGGTTGGAAGAAGAAACAAGGTTGGGGGTAGCCATAAGGTTGGAACCGGGCATAAGGAAGGCATATCAACTCGTGATGGGTGATGTCACGAGGGCTTGTGTAGCCATTCTTGTGTGTTCTTCTCTTGTGACGTGTGTAGTCACAAAGGCAAGTGTTGCCTTGGCATGTGTTGCCGTGGGTGAGTCTTATTCCTTTGCGTTGTGCATGTCAGGTTTTGATCTATTGTGTGATGATAGATCATGCCTTGACTCTTCTTGTGAGTCATGTTGTTCTTTGTGATCTTGGGATGTGTTCCCGTGTTATTGTTGAGAGTGTTGAGTCTTATGTTGGCTATTACTCTTGGTTTTCCAGTTATATATATGTATTCCGTTTCGAAAATGGCTTTGCAACTTATATCTTACTTGTGTATGTTATTTCACACGTATTGGTGGGTTACCAGCAATATTCGCTGACCGGGCATCGTCACATGTTTTATTGTGTTCTTTCAGGTGATGTCTAGGCGAGTGCGCGGTCTAGTGCTTGCTAGCATAGTTTTCCCCTCTTGTGTTATGGCCTGTGAGCCTGTGTAGTTATAGAACTTTGAACTTATGGGATTAGTTGTAAACATTGCAGATATTGCCTGTGCGTTCATCCTTATGGTGAACGTGGCATAACACCCTGTGTTTCAGACTTTACCTATCTATCTATTGTTAAGACTTCCGATGTGTTTATTGTTTAGTCCTGCTATCTGCATGTTTTAAGGCTTTCTATAGCATGTTTTTAGGGGGTGTTACAGAACCCCTTAGGACTATTCCTAGTATGTGGATGACCACGCATAGGTTTCATTATACATTTTCTCCCCTTTCCCAATGTGCTAATATGGGTTGCCTGTGCTTGCTATATCTTATGTGTGCATGATACCCCAATTTGGCTGCGGTCAAATTGGTTATGCATGAGTTACGGTTCATAAGCTGGCTGCGGTCAGAAATACACTTTTGGGCTGCGGTCCACCGTTTGGTTGCGATCAATCGTTTTACATGAGCTGCGGTTCATAATCCTTACTGCGGCCAGTGACACACTTTTGGGCTGTGGTCAAACGTTTTGATGAGCTGCGGTTCATCGGTTGGCTGCGGTCAACCCCTTCATGCTGCGGTATGAGGCAGGGTGCTGCGAGGCCGTGTTAGCGCAATATGCGCTGAGCCTCATGTATGGGCACGTGATTGGTCCTGTGGCGCCACCAAATTGTGCTTATATGATAATGATTGAATGACGATATGAATGATATGAAATAAACTTGTGACCTTAGGATATATGCTAGTGTCTTTATATGCGTGATTATAACTGTTGAATGTGTTTGTCCCTACTTGTCGAGTCTATTCCTCGTTTTAAAGCTAGAGTCTCCTAAGTATATATCTTCCTGCTTCAAAATGGTTTTTCTATATATATATTGTAACACCCCGTGTTACAACCCCTAAAACCAATTAATCATTTAACCAATTATCCAAAGAAAGAATTAAATTACAATAATTAATTAGGAAAAGGCCCACCATAGTCCGTGGGCCTCACCTCTAAAAACCCAACCCCTAGTCCTAAAAGGAATAGAGTTAGGAAGCCTATAGTATTTGGGCCCTAATTAGGACTCTTAGATATATAAATAGGGGACATAGGAGACACCTAGAACCCCCACCACAATAATCCCTCACCACACAAGAAGTTCTAAGAATTCCCTTAGGAGAAATCAAGAAAGAAGAAAGCTTAAAGAAAGACACTTCATAGCCAAGGAATTAATTAAGGCTAAGAGGTAACCCATGTCTCAACAAAACCTATTTTCCTAGCTATGATCTCTCTCTTAGGCATCCTCCTATATTCTTGTGTCTTGATGAATTGTTATGATATTGATGTTGTGATCTTAATGATTGGTGATATGGTTTTATCTTGATAATCCTGATGATGATAAGGGTTTCTTGATGATTGTGTGATGTTCTTGATGAATCTTGATATTTCTTAATATTGAAAGATAGGTTACGTTCTTGATGATTTAATTGTGATTAGAGCCCTAGGATGTAACGTGAAACTCATATGTTGTTATTCTTAATATATTGGGTGGGAATTCGCATGTTTGGGGTGCTAATTATGTTTAGAAAGCATGATAAGATATGTGCCGTATGTTTCTTGCTTTTGATCCGTTAATTGTCTACGTATTGTCATCAATTGCGTTTAAAGGTGTCTAAGCATGGTTTCGGGTTCCACAAAGGTTCCCGGGGCGTGATTTGTGAAAAAGAGTCAGTTGGGGGTAGGTGGGGGTAAGGGACCCGCCACCTACCCGCGGCTAAGTTCGGACATCGCCGGCAGCGGGCAGGCGACTGCCCGCCGGGCACCCGCTGCCCGGAAGTGTAACACCCCGTGTTACGGCCTTTAATCCTGGATTAATTATTTAATTAACCCCGCTAATAATAATTAAATATGATTAATTATGTTAGGTTCCCCTTTAATTAATTAATAGGGTCCACCATGAACCGTGGACCCTTGCCTAAATTAGAGGCTTAAGCCTATTAGGAATAAAGATAGTAAACCTTTTACTATTCAGATCCTAATTGGGAATCCTAGACCTAGTTATCTATTAGGAATAAAGGAAGTAGGCCTTTTACTATTCAGATTGTGATTAGGATCCGCTTTAATTAATATGGACCCTTATCCCTAAAGCAAGTCCCTGAGTCCTATAAGGAATAGAATTAGTAAACCCATACCATTCAGGCCCTAATTAGGAGTCTTAAATATATAAATAGGGAACTTAGGAGACACCCGGAACCCCCCACACGCCTAGACGCCCCATCACCCCAGGAGAGCTCCAAGAATTCCCTTAGAAGAAATCAAGAAAGCAAGAAAGCTTAAAGAAAGATCCTTCATAGCCAAGGAATTAATTAAGGCTAAGAGGTAACCCATGTCTCAACAAAACCTATTTTCATATAGCTATGATTTCCCCTTAGGGTTTCCCCCATATTATTGTGAATGGCGAGATTATGGTGATTATTATTGATGTTGATTTGATGATTCCATGGGGAATCTTGATAATCTTGATAATTGGGAGTTTCTTGATAATGATGAAGTTCCTGATGATTATGTGTTGTTCTTGATAGTTGTGTGATGTTCCTGATGCTTATGTGTTATTCTTACCGAATCTTGCAATTAGAAGACGAATCGTATTCTTGTTGATATAAAAGTGATTAGAACCCTAGGTTGTATCGTATGATATTATTCTTGGATTATCGGGTGGGGAAATCGCATGTTTGGGTGTTGATTATGTTTAGAAAAGCATGATAGGTTAGGTGCCGTTCGTTTCTCGTATTTGATCCGTTAATTGTCTACGTGTTGTCGTTAATTGCGTTGTAAAGTGTCTAAGCATGGTCTCGGGTTCCACAACGGTTCCTGGGGCGAAAAGTGATGAAAAGAGTCAGTGGGGGGTAGGTGGGGGTAGGGGACCCGCCACCTACCCGTGGCAACTTCGGGCAGTTCTGGCAGCGGGCAGCCGGCGGGCGGGCAGCTGCCCGCCGGGCACCCGCTGCCCGGAACAGTGTTGGCCGGCGGGCAGCCGGCGGGTGGACTCCCACCCACCGGCTACCCGCTGGAATTTTCCCCCCTCGGGACCCCGGCTTCCCCTTTTGATGTTTCCCCGATCCCTGTGGTGTCCCAACGGACCCCGTTTGTCGTGCCTATGTCTAGTTTGATATTTCGGGTACCGTTCGTAGGTTTATGAGTCTATTATATTGCATGCTAGTTGAATTGGTATCCCGTTGACCTAGGTGGAAGAAGTATGAACCCCTTAGGACTATTCTTAGTACGTGATGGATCACGCATAAGGTTGTTATACGCTTTATCCCCCTTCCCAATGTGTAATGTGGGTTGCATGTGCTTGCTATGTGTTATGTGTGCGTGTTGCCCCAATTCGGTTGCGATCGGATTGGTTATCCTGAGCTGCGGTTCAGAAGCCGGCTACAGTCAGATGGGAATTCCTGGCTGCAGTCGGATGACGGTATCCTGGGCTGCGGTCCAGAAGCTGGTTGTAGTCACATGGGAATTCCTGGCTGCAATCAGGTGACATCTTTCCTGAGCTGCGGTTCAGAGGCTGGCTGTAGTCAGATGGGAATTCCTGGCTACAGTCAGATGACACACTCTCTTGGGCTGCGGTCCACTGTTTGGTTGCGATCAAACATTATGATGAGCTGCGGTTCATCGGTCGGTTGCGATCGACCTCCCCGTGTTGCGATACGGGGCATGGTGCTGTGGGGCTGCGCTGACCCGCATGTATGGGCATGCGAGTGGTCATGTAGCGCCAACAATGTGTGTTATGTGTTGTGATATGGACGAATTGTGACTATGAGTGCCTTGAGATGTGACTATGGGACTTATATTGGGGATTGTTCATGTTGGGTTATGATTATTGTTTGTGCCTTGCCTTATCTGCCTTATCTATTGTGAACTGCATATGCTCGTTATAACTATTGCTTGTGTCTGACCTTATCTGTCGAGTCATTCCCGGTTTTAAATGCTAGAGTTCGTAGGATATATCTTCATGCTCATAATGATTTTCGTATAACTATATATATCTCTATATGTATTGTATTTCAACACGTTGGAGTGGGTTACCAGCATCTCTCGCTGAACAGATATATTTGGCTTTCAGGCACGGAGGATTAGAGCACTGGAGCGCGCTAGAACTGGAGCGTAGAAGTAGTATAGTTTCCCTTTCGGCCTGCGTGCCATATTATGCATTTATATTTCGGAGGATAGTAGTTAGACAGCCTGTGCACCTGGGTTCTCTAGCCCAGGTGTGGCATAGCACCCCGTACACTTATGTTACGCTTTGGGATTTAATGAGATGTTACCTTTACTATTAAGTTTTAAATGTCTTGAAAATCAGGGGTGTTACAGTTGGTATCAGAGCCTAAGTTTGACCCTAGGAAAAGACTCTTAAGATCGGACTTTAGGACGTTAGGCTTAAACTCTAAGTACCTAGGAACATAGGACTCAAGAACCTTAGGACGCGCGGTGAGATTGTGAAACCTACACATAACTTCCCTACACGTTGCCCTTTCCCATTCTAAAACCCTTCCCCACTTATCACTTCACCAGAAGTGCGTCGAACCCTAACTTAATATTCTTGTAAACACTGACCAGAAAAACGATAGCATGGCACCGAACAGAAGGCAATCAAGGACTCCGGAACCCGCCACCAGCGACCCCTTGACTCAAACCCTACAGCAACTAACACAAGTCGCGCAGGCATTAAGCGACGCGGCCCTTCGCAACACCAGACCCCCACCGCCTCCGGTGAATGCAAACTCTGACGTCGCTCGACAAGTCTCGAATCACCGACCACCCACGTTCTTCGGAGAAGAGGACCCCGCAGTCCTGGAGGAATGGATTCGGACCCTTGACAAGATTCTAGGGGTAGTAGAATGCCCGGAAGAGCGTCGTGTAGAAATAGCCTCGTTCTACTTCTGGCACGAGGCCGACCTCTGGTGGATCCACGAAGGACCCACCCATCGACAAGAACCAGGGTTCAACTGGGAAAGCCTCAAGGCACGATTACGTGAACGGTTCTACCCAACCGACATAAAAGCATCCATGTACGAAGAGTTCCTTCATCTAAAGCAAGGGACGGCCACCGTCGTGGAGTACCATAAACGGTTCCTCGAACTGGCGCGCTTCGCACCCGAACTTGTCCCCACTGAGGAGACCAAGGTGGAAAGATTCGTATCGGGCCTCAACTTCGAAGCCCGCAAGGCACTAGTAGTAAGTAGGCCCCGGACCCTCAACGAGGCTTACGTCAGTGCCGCGAACCTCTATCGGATCCAACTACTTCAACGCGGAGCTCAGGAACAAATGCGAAGAAGGAACACCGGAAGTGGGGCACCACCAGTGAAAAGATCAAGGAACGACATCGGCACGAGATCAAACAACCCGACTAACCCAAGACCGCCCCCGGGGAGCAACGAAGCGAACCCAAGAAACTTTCCTTGCCCGAGATGCAACAAAAGCCACAGAGGCAAGGACTGCGTAGGCAACCCCTGGCGATGCTTCAACTGCGGGGAGGAAGGACACAAGGCCTTCCAATGCACTCGGCCCCAAAGACCGCGCCCCACCACCACACAACACGGGGGTACCGGTCACCAAGGGGGCTACGGCGCTCCCGGAAAAGTATTCGTCATGAGCTAAACGCAAGCCAACCTCGGAAACGAAGAAGACCTAGGAGGGGAAAACCCAAACCCTGAAGACGAGGACCATACGGACCCTGCCGAAGAAAATCCCGAAAGCGAATTCTGTCTAGGATAAGCCATCACCCCCTTGTAGCCGTTCCCTGTGTCATGTCGACCACTTACTTAGTTTAATTACTTCGGAAGCATTATGTCTACTTAACTTAGCTACTTAGAAAGTATTATGAATAAAGATTCATTTTCGTTCAAGTTTCAATTCCGCTACGAAAGTAAAACACAAGTTATGCCATCCACCCAACCCTTCCTCACTAAAAGACGAAACAAGGAAAAGGACAAAAATCACCTCATCAAGGAATGCTTAATGTTACCATTAGGAATGGAACCTTCGACCTCTCATCTACAAGTTAAAGCTTTAACCACTAAGCCATGAATGTTTCTTGAAACCACAAGGGAACACCCTCTTAATAAACCCTTCCAAAACCCTTAAACCCACAAAATCCCCAAATCAAAAACCCTTCTTCCTTCCTCCCCTTCTCCCCCAATCCCACACCTTCCCTTCTTCCCCTCTCACTCACCCCACCATCACACCCAAGAAGAACGGCGAACCACCCAACGCCACCACCAACAGTCCGCCGCCGCCTGCCAGCCCCGTACCACCGCATCGCACGCCACCGCTGCCGGCCGGAGGAGTCCCGACGCCAACACCGCCCGTCGCCTACCCGGACGCCGCCCACTGCCGCACGCCACCTACGCCGCCCCCACGCTGTCTCAACTCCCAACCAGCCGCCACCTAAACCCTCGCCCCGCCGTCGCCGCCCTCGAGAGGAGCACGTCGCCGGAAAAGAGCCCGCCAGAAAACTCGCCGGAAAAAGGCACTCGCCGGAAAACCGCCGGAAAAGTATCTCCTATCACGATGCCAAAGAAACCCCTCGGAATCCGCACCCCGGAGTGGAGCAATGCCGATTACACCGTAATCGGAGGTAAAGCACTTGAACCCGACCAATTCTCTCCGGAATTGGTTGATATGCTTAGACACCAAGGACTTTTAGATACGTATCTCACCATCAAAGGGGATACGTACCCCGAATTGGTAAAGGAATTCTATCAACACCTTGTAGCCACCAAACGGGGTGACAAGGTAGAAATCACCACCAAAGTCCGCGGCAAAGAAATTGTGCTTTCCGAAGGCCGTTTGGCCAAGCTCTTGAAATTGACCACCACGGGTGTGTCCGACTATGACCGGAAGGGGTGGATTGACACCCAAACTACGGGATACAAGGACTATCTCGGGTACTTACTCGGGAAGGAGGATGGGTTCACCTCGGCCACCCGACCACACCGGAAATGGCTATCGGCGGAGCAAAAGATATTGGTTATGATTGTAACCGATAGCCTCTTGCCCACCAATAATAAGAGCAAGGATGTGGGAAGCTTGGAGTGTGCCTTTGCGTACCTCCTAAAACACAAAATCAAGTTCAACTTGCCGGCCCTCATGCTCAAGCACATGGAATTCTGTAAAACGAACAACCGGCTTAGCCTACCCTACGGGATGATCCTAAGTTGGATCATGGAGAAAAAGGGGGTGGATCTAAGCCACACCGAGGTAAAGACCCCCAATGGTATGGTTTTCAATGCCCAAAACCTTCGCCGCAACGACATCTACTACACCGAGGGAGGATATTACCTCACCCTCGAAGAAATTTGCCAAAAGCCCGAGGAAGAACGAAGAGAATTGGTTGACCGATTGGACATCTCCAACAAGAAGCTCAAGCAAGCCATGCAGGACTGTGGGGGCCCGGAGGGAAATGAGGAACAGGAGGAGGATGACGGGCCCGACCCGACAGTGCAACCACGATCCGGAAGGGACCCGAGGGATCAAAACGAGAGCTCGGTCAATGAGCGCATTCTCGCACAGCTCAACCGGCAAAACCAAATCATGGAAGAAGGGTTCTCATCCTTGATTCGCACCACACGCGCACTCGATCAGAGGGTGGCAGCAATCGAGGCCGCCTTGGGCACTCGTGGGGCGCCTAGTTCCAGCGCAGGAAACCGAGGTACACCCATAACTTCTCTATCACAACGCCACCAAAAGTACAGCCTACCCCAAACTAAGACAAACGTAGGGCCACACTCCTACCCAGGAGGCCGAACTACGAGATGTCTAGGGGTGAAAGGGTGGACTATGACACCGGGCTTCGGGGACGAAGCCCCTTGTAAGGGGGGGAGAGTGTAACACCCCGTGTTACGGCCTTTAATCCTGGATTAATTATTTAATTAATCCCGCTAATAATAATTAAATATGATTAATTATGTTAGGTTCCCCTTTAATTAATTAATAGGGTCCACCATGAACCGTGGACCCTTGCCTAAATTAGAGGCTTAAGCCTATTAGGAATAAAGATAGTAAACCTTTTACTATTCAGATCCTAATTGGGAATCCTAGACCTAGTTATCTATTAGGAATAAAGGAAGTAGGCCTTTTACTATTCAGATTGTGATTAGGATCCGCTTTAATTAATATGGACCCTTATCCCTAAAGCAAGTCCCTGAGTCCTATAAGGAATAGAATTAGTAAACCCATACCATTCAGGCCCTAATTAGGAGTCTTAAATATATAAATAGGGAACTTAGGAGACACCCGGAACCCCCCACACGCCTAGACGCCCCATCACCCCAGGAGAGCTCCAAGAATTCCCTTAGAAGAAATCAAGAAAGCAAGAAAGCTTAAAGAAAGATCCTTCATAGCCAAGGAATTAATTAAGGCTAAGAGGTAACCCATGTCTCAACAAAACCTATTTTCATATAGCTATGATTTCCCCTTAGGGTTTCCCCCATATTATTGTGAATGGCGAGATTATGGTGATTATTATTGATGTTGATTTGATGATTCCATGGGGAATCTTGATAATCTTGATAATTGGGAGTTTCTTGATAATGATGAAGTTCCTGATGATTATGTGTTGTTCTTGATAGTTGTGTGATGTTCCTGATGCTTATGTGTTATTCTTACCGAATCTTGCAATTAGAAGACGAATCGTATTCTTGTTGATATAAAAGTGATTAGAACCCTAGGTTGTATCGTATGATATTATTCTTGGATTATCGGGTGGGGAAATCGCATGTTTGGGTGTTGATTATGTTTAGAAAAGCATGATAGGTTAGGTGCCGTTCGTTTCTCGTATTTGATCCGTTAATTGTCTACGTGTTGTCGTTAATTGCGTTGTAAAGTGTCTAAGCATGGTCTCGGGTTCCACAACGGTTCCCGGGGCGAAAAGTGATGAAAAGAGTCAGTGGGGGGTAGGTGGGGGTAGGGGACCCGCCACCTACCCGTGGCAACTTCGGGCAGTTCCGGCAGCGGGCAGCCGGCGGGCAGTGTTGGCCGGCGGGCAGCCGGCGGGTGGACCCCCACCCACCGGCTACCCGCTGGAATTTTCCCCCCTCGGGACCCCGGCTTCCCCTTTTGATGTTTCCCCGATCCCTGTGGTGTCCCAACGGACCCCGTTTGTCGTGCCTATGTCTAGTTTGATATTTCGGGTACCGTTCGTAGGTTTATGAGTCTATTATATTGCATGCTAGTTGAATTGGTATCCCGTTGACCTAGGTGGAAGAAGTATGAACCCCTTAGGACTATTCTTAGTACGTGATGGATCACGCATAAGGTTGTTATACGCTTTATCCCCCTTCCCAATGTGTAATGTGGGTTGCATGTGCTTGCTATGTGTTATGTGTGCGTGTTGCCCCAATTCGGTTGCGATCGGATTGGTTATCCTGAGCTGCGATTCAGAAGCCGGCTACAGTCAGATGGGAATTCCTGGCTGCAGTCGGATGACGGTATCCTGGGCTGCGGTCCAGAAGCTGGTTGTAGTCACATGGGAATTCCTGGCTGCAATCAGGTGACATCTTTCCTGAGCTGCGGTTCAGAGGCTGGCTGTAGTCAGATGGGAATTCCTGGCTACAGTCAGATGACACACTCTCTTGGGCTGCGGTCCACTGTTTGGTTGCGATCAAACATTATGATGAGCTACGTTTCATCGGTCGGTTGCGATCGACCTCCCCGTGTTGCGATACGGGGCATGGTGCTGTGGGGCCGTGTCAGAGCTATATGCGCTGACCCGCATGTATGGGCATGCGAGTGGTCCTGTAGCGCCAACAATGTGTGTTATGTGTTGTGATATGGACGAATTGTGACTATGAGTGCCTTGAGATGTGACTATGGGACTTATATTGGGGATTGTTCATGTTACGTTATGATTATTGTTTATGCCTTGCCTTATCTGCCTTATCTATTGTGAACTGCATATGCTCGTTATAACTATTGCTTGTGTCTGACCTTATCTGTCGAGTCATTCCCGGTTTTAAAAGCTAGAGTTCGTAGGATATATCTTCATGATCATAATGGTTTTCGTATAACTATATATATCTCTATATGTATTGTATTTCAACACGTTGGAGTGGGTTACCAGCATCTCTCGCTGAACAGATATATTTGGCTTTCAGGCACGGAGGATTAGAGCACTGGAGCGCGCTAGAACTGGAGCGTAGAAGTAGTATAGTTTCCCTTTCGGCCTGCGTGCCATATTATGCATTTATATTTCGGAGGATAGTAGTTAGACAGCCTGTGCACCTGGGTTCTCTAGCCCAGGTGTGGCATAGCACCCCGTACACTTATGTTACGCTTTGGGATTTAATGAGATGTTACCTTTATTATTAAGTTTTAAATGTCTTGAAAATCAGGGGTGTTACAGGAAACTCGTCGCCGGCGGGTGACCCTTCACCCACCGGCTACCCGCTGGAAATCGTCCCACCTCGGGATCCCGACTTCCCCGTTTGATGTTCCCCCGACCCTCGTGGTGTCCCAACGGACTCCGTCTATCGTGCCTATGTCTAGTTTGATATTCGGGTACCATTCGTAGGTTGAATAAGTCTTATGTATTACATGCTAGTTGAATTGGTATCCCGTTGGCCTAGGTGTAAGAAGTATGAACCCCTTAGGATTATTCTTAGTATGTGGATGATCACGCATAGGTTTCGTTGTACGATTTCTCCCCCTTCCCAATGTGTCAATATGGGTTGCATGTGTTTGCTATGTGTTATGTGTGCATGAAACCCCAATTTGGTTGCGATCAAATTGGTTATTCCTGAGCTGCGGTTCAGAAGCTGGCTGCGGTCAGATTTACACACTCGGGCTGCGGTCCACCATTTGGTTGCGATCAAACGTTTTACATGAGCTGCGGTTCATATTCCTGGCTGCGGTCAGATGACTACTCTTGGGCTGCGGTCCACTGTTTGGTTGCGATCAAACATTATGCTGAGCTGCGGTTCATCGGTCGGTTGCGATCGACCCCTCCGTGTTGCTATACGGGGCAGGGTGCTACGGTGCCGTGTCAGAGCTATATGCGCTGACCCTCATGTATGACCATGCTATACGGGGCAGGGTGCTATGATGATTTGGTGTTATGATTGTTATGAAAGCGTGACCATAGGATACATGCTAGTAAACTGTATATGCTTGGTTATGACTATTGGCTGTGCTTATCTCTATCTGTCGAATCTGTTCCCTACGCTTGTGAATTGTAGATGCTTGATTATGACTATTGATTGTGCTTATCCCTATCTGTCGAGTCTATTCCCTGTTTTGAAAGCTAGAGTCTCTTAGGATATATCTTCATGCTTCGAAATGGTTTTTCGTATATCTATATACATATCTATATGTATTGTATTTCAACGCGTTGCAGTGGGTTACCAGCATCTCTCGTTGAACAGATATATTTGGCTTTCAGGCACAGAGGAGTAGACACTGGAGCGCGCTAGAATCTTGGAGCGTAGAAGTAGATAGTTTCCCTTCCGGCCTGCGTGCCATGCTTATGCATTTACATTATTGAGGATATTAGTTAGTTAGCCTGTGCACTTGAGTTCTCTAGCTCAGGTGTGGCATAGCACCCTGTACTATTTATATTATGTTTTGGGATTTAATGAGAACTTACCTTTATTATATAATCTTCAAAAGTTTAAAAATTTCAGGGTGTTACAGTTGGTATCAGAGCCTAAGTTGACCCTAGGATAAGACTCTTAAGACTAAACTTTAAGACATTAGGCTTGAACTCTAAGTATTTAGGAACATAGGTCTCAGGAACCATAGAACGCACGGTGAGACTGTGAAACCTACACATAACCCTCCTTCACTTATTTAAAAGAAACTCCCCATCAGCTTCTCGCATCAAGGTAAGAATACAAAATAACATCGACCCATGAACACCAGGATGGCGCCAAGAAGGAAACAAGTAGGGATACCGAAACTCCCCACCCAGGAATTCTTGACTCAGAATCTGCAACGCCTGGCCCAAATTGCCCAGGCACTAAGTACTACCGTTCCCCAGCCGTCACCAACAAACGAGAACTTGGAAGTCCACCACCAAGTCTCGGCACACCAACCACCCATATTCTCGGGAAACGAAGATCCCACGACCCTCGAGGAATGGATCGGGACTTTCGACAAGATATTCTGGGCAACCAGATGCCCGGAAAACCACCAAGTAAGAATAGCCTCCTTCTACTTCAGACACGAGGCCGACACCTAGTGGGCTCATGAAAGACCCACCGATGAACGGAGCCCCGAATTCAACTGGGAAACCCTAAAAACGCGACTACTATACGGGAACAATTCTACCCCAACCACCTAAAGGCCACCATATACGAAGAGTTCCTCCACCTAAAACAGGGGGCAGCCCCGATCACGGAATACTACTAGCAATTCCGCAGACTAGCTCGCCTCACCCCCGAGCTGGTACCCACTGAGATGGTCGAGGTCAAGAAGTTCATAACAGGCCTCGATCCCGAATACCAGAAAGCCCTAGCCACACAGGAACCAAGAACCCTCGGGGAAGCCTATGCCAAGGCATTCCAACTACAACAAATATCAAACCAACCCCAGGAGACACACCTGGGGCACAAAAGGAAACCTGGGGGGAGTTACACAATTCCCACCCGAGGGCCTAAGAACCCCAGGACCCTCTCACCCCACAAGGCCGCAACACCAACCATTCAAGGAAGGATCCTTACCCTAAGCAAAGCCAGGATCGGAGACAGCAACATAGTCTCCGGAACCTTCCTAGTACACACCACCCCCGCCACTATACTATTTGATTCGAGGGCTACCAACTCATTTATAGCAACCGAATTTGCCACCCAACTCGGCCTTAACACCAGCACCAAAGTCCGACTCCAGGTCAAAGTGGCCTCCAGCGAAATCATAAAATGCGACCGCATGTGCGAGAACGTAATGATCACCATCCAAGGAGTGGAATTTCCCAGCGACTTAATACAATTCAGACTGGATGGGGTACAAGTGATCTTAGGCATGGACTGGCTAGGGAAATTCCAAGCATAAATCCTATGTGGAGAACAAAAAGTGGTCTTACGGGGACCAAACGGTAAATGGGTGTCGTACCGTGGAACTCGCCAGGGTCCAGAGATCAAACTTGTAAACATGGTGAAAATAAAGAAATACCTAAACCAAGGAAGCGAGGCCTTCCTATGCTCGGTCGAGGACCTCAACACCAAAACACCCGAACCACAAACCATTCCAGTAGTAAACGAATTCACCGACGTCTTCCCAGACGAGATTCTCGGGGCACCCCCGGCCAGGGAAGTCGAGTTCACAATAGGCCTCCTACCTGGCGCTGCCCCGATCTCTAAACCACCATACAGGCTAGCACCAAAAGAAATGAAGGAACTGAAAACGCAACTTCAGGAACTACTAGATAAAGGTTACATCCGCCCCAGCACCTCCCCATGGGGAGCACCAGTACTATTCGTTAAAAAGAAAAATGGGACCATGCGCCTGTGCATTGACTACAGGGAACTTAATCAGGTCACAATAAAGAATAGGTACCCCCTTCCCCGAATCGATGACTTGTTCGATCAGCTTAAGGGGGCAGGGGTGTTCTCGAAAATTGACCTAAGATCCGGATATCACCAAATACAAGTGGCCAAACCAGACATTCAGAAAACGGCCTTCCGAACACGTTACGGCCACTACGAATTTACCGTGATGCCCTTCGAACTCACCAACACACCCGCCATATTCATGGACCTCATGAACCGAGTATTCCGACCCCACCTGGATGACTTCGTCATTGTATTCATTGACGACATCCTAGTCTACTCTCGAAACGAGGAAGAACATGAAAGGCACCTCCGCATAACCTTACAAACTCTAAGAGAGCGCCAGTTATACGCCAAGTTCTCCAAATGCGAATTCTGGAAAGACAGCGTAGCCTTCCTGGGCCATGTAATAACCAAAGAAGGAATTAAGGTGGACCCCGCCAAAGTCCATGCCGTTAAGGAATGGACCACACCGAGTTCACTTTCAGAGGTCCGAAGCTTCCTGGGCTTGGCCGGCTACTACAGGAGGTTTGTACCCGACTTTACCAAGATAGCTCAACCTCTCATCAGGCTCAGGAAAAAGGAGACCCCCTTCCGGTGGGACGACAACTGCGCCACAGCCTTTCAGGAATTGAAGGATAAGCTAACCACGGCACCAGTACTAGCCATCCCCTCCGGGGTGGAAGGGTTCGAGGTCTTCAGTGACACATCCAAAAAGGGGTTGGGGTGCGTACTAATGCAAAAAGGCAAGGTGATAGCATACGCATCTAGACAACTCAAAACCCACGAAGAAAATTAGCCCACCCACGATCTCGAGCTAGCCGCTATCGTGTTCGCGCTGAAAATTTGGAGGCATTACCTATACGGAGTACAATGCAAGATTCACACAGACCACAAAAGCCTAAGGTACATTTTCACCCAGAAAGACCTAAACATGAGGCAACGAAGGTGGCTAGAGCTCATAAAAGACTACGACCTAGACATCCAGTACCACGAGGGAAAAGCTAACATCGTGGCAGACGCCCTAAGCAGAAAGACTAACCACTCCCTCAATGCCACCTGGGTCCTACCAGACCAGCTGTACAGAGACTTCCAGAAGCTAAACTTGGAAATAATAGAGCAAGATCAAACCCACCCCGAAATCCACCTATTCCACACCCAAATCGTACCCACACTCTTCGAAGAAATCAAAACGGGACAACAGCAGGATCCGGAACTAGATAAAATTTGTCTCGACCTAACCCAGGGAAAGGAAGGACCCTTCAAAATACACGAAGATGGCAGTCTCCGCTACCAAGGTAGGTGGTGCGTGCCCACAATGCATCCCCACTTAAAACAAATCTTGGAGGAGGGACACAACTCCCCATACTCAGTTCACCCAGGGGGTGACAAACCATACCAAGGTCTGAAAAAGTCATTTTGGTGGCCCAATATGAAAAAAGAAGTTGCGGATTTCGTGGCCAAATGCCCAAACTGCCAAAGGGTGAAGGCCGAACGATGCAAGCTCAAGGGACTCGTACAACCCCTTGAGATACCACAAGGAAAGTGGATTCCATATCCATGGACTTCGTCGGGGGGTTACCCCCAACAAAAACCGGCAAGGATAAAATTTGGGTCATAGTGGACCGGCTAACCAAAACGGCGCGATTCATTGCCATGAAGGAAACATGGACAATGACACAACTGGCCCAAGCCTACCTGAACCGGGTGGTGAAATACCACGGAATCCCCCGAAACATTGTGTCCGATAGAGATTCCAGGTTCCTCTCACAGTTTTGGAAATCGCTGCAATCAGCCCTGGGGACACAACTAAAACTAAGCACTGCCTTCCACCCCACCAGCACCAAAGTCCGACTCCAGGTCAAAGTGGCCTCCAGCGAAATCATAAAATGCGACCGCATGTGCGAGAACGTAATGATCACCATCCAAGGAGTGGAATTTCCCAGCGACTTAATACAATTCAGACTGGATGGGGTACAAGTGATCTTAGGCATGGACTGGCTAGGGAAATTCCTAGCATAAATCCTATGTGGAGAACAAAAAGTGGTCTTACGGGGACCAAACGGTAAACGGGTGTCGTACCGTGGAACTCGCCAGGGTCCAGAGATCAAACTTGTAAACATGGTGAAAATAAAGAAATACCTAAACCAAGGAAGCGAGGCCTTCCTATGCTCGGTCGAGGACCTCAACACCAAAACACCCGAACCACAAACCATTCCAGTAGTAAACGAATTCACCGACGTCTTCCCAGACGAGATTCTCGGGGCACCCCCGGCCAGGGAAGTCGAGTTCACAATAGGCCTCCTACCTGGCGCTGCCCCGATCTCTAAACCACCATACAGGCTAGCACCAAAAGAAATGAAGGAACTGAAAACGCAACTTCAGGAACTACTAGATAAAGGTTACATCCGCCCCAGCACCTCCCCATGGGGAGCACCAGTACTATTCGTTAAAAAGAAAAATGGGACCATGCGCCTGAGCATCGACTACAGGGAACTTAATCAGGTCACAATAAAGAATAGGTACCCCCTTCCCCGAATCGATGACTTGTTCGATCAGCTTAAGGGGCAGGGGTGTTCTCGAAAATTGACCTAAGATCCGGATATCACCAAATACAAGTGGCCAAACCAGACATTCAGAAAACAGCCTTCCGAACACGTTACGGCCACTACGAATTTACCGTGATGCCCTTCGGACTCACCAACACACCCGCCATATTCATGGACCTCATGAACCGAGTATTCCGACCCCACCTGGATGACTTCGTCATTGTATTCATTGACGACATCCTAGTCTACTCCCGAAACGAGGAAGAACATGAAAGGCACCTCCGCATAACCTTACAAACTCTAAGAGAGCGCCAGTTATACGCCAAGTTCTCCAAATGCGAATTCTGGAAAGACAGCGTAGCCTTCCTGGGCCATGTAATAACCAAAGAAGGAATTAAGGTGGACCCCGCCAAAGTCCATGCCGTTAAGGAATGGACCACACCGAGTTCACTTTCAGAGGTCCGAAGCTTCCTGGGCTTGGCCGGCTACTACAGGAGGTTTGTACCCGACTTTACCAAGATAGCTCAACCTCTCATCAGGCTCAGGAAAAAGGAGACCCCCTTCCGGTGGGACGACAACTGCGCCACAGCCTTTCAGGAATTGAAGGATAAGCTAACCACGGCACCAGTACTAGCCATCCCCTCCGGGGTGGAAGGGTTCGAGGTCTTCAGTGACACATCCAAAAAGGGGTTGGGGTGCGTACTAATGCAAAAAGGCAAGGTGATAGCATACGCATCTAGACAACTCAAAACCCACGAAGAAAATTAGCCCACCCACGATCTCAAGCTAGCCGCTATCGTGTTCGCGCTGAAAATTTGGAGGCATTACCTATACGGAGTACAATGCAAGATTCACACAGACCACAAAAGCCTAAAGTACATTTTCACCCAGAAAGACCTAAACATGAGGCAACGAAGGTGGCTAGAGCTCATAAAAGACTACGACCTAGACATCCAGTACCACGAGGGAAAAGCTAACATCGTGGCAGACGCCCTAAGCAGAAAGACTAACCACTCCCTCAATTCCACCTGGGTCCTACCAGATCAGCTGTACAGAGACTTCCAGAAGCTAAACTTGGAAATAATAGAGCAAGATCGAACCCACCCCGAAATCCACCTATTCCACACCCAAATCGTACCCACACTCTTCGAAGAAATCAAAACGGGACAACAGCAGGATCCGGAACTAGATAAAATTTGTCTCGACCTAACCCAGGGAAAGGAAGGACCCTTCAAAATACACGAAGATGGCAGTCTCCGCTACCAAGGTAGGTGGTGCGTGCCCACAATGCATCCCCACTTAAAACAAATCTTGGAGGAGGGACACAACTCCCCATACTCAGTTCACCCAGGGGGTGACAAACCATACCAAGATGAGAAAAAGTTATTTTGGTGGCCCAATATGAAAAAAGAAGTTGCGGATTTCGTGGCCAAATGCCTAAACTGCCAAAGGGTGAAGGCCGAACGATGCAAGCCCAAGGGACTCGTACAACCCCTTGAGATACCACAAGGAAAGTGGATTCCATATCCATGGACTTCGTCGGGGGGTTACCCCCAACAAAAACCGGCAAGGATAAAATTTGGGTCATAGTGGACCGGCTAACCAAAACGGCGCGATTCATTGCCATGAAGGAAACATGGACAATGACACAACTGGCCCAAGCCTACCTGAACCGGGTGGTGAAATACCACGGAATCCCCCGAAACATTGTGTCCGATAGAGATTCCAGGTTCCTCTCACAGTTTTGGAAATCGCTGCAATCAGCCCTGGGGACACAACTAAAACTAAGCACTGCCTTCCACCCCACCACAGATGGCCAAACCGAGAGAACCATTCAGACTCTCGAAGACATGCTAAGAGCCTGCGTGTTAGACTATCAAGGGACATGGGAAGAACATCTAGACCTCATTGAATTCTCGTACAACAACAGCTACCACACAGGCATTCGTATGGCACCCTACGAAGCTCTATACGGACAAAAGTGTAGAACCCCCTTATGTTGGGAAGACATGGTCGACCCAATAACACTAGGGCCCCAATACCTACAAGACACCATAACCAAAGTCAAGCACATCTAAGAAAGAATGAAGGCTGCCCAGGACCGCCAGAAATCCTACGCCGACCTAAAGAGAAAACAAGCGGAATTCAACCCCGGGGACAAGGTCTGGTTGAGAATCTCACCCACACGAGGGGTAATGAGACTCGGAAGAAAAGGAAAACTCAGCCCTCGATTTATCGGCCCCTATGAAATCGTAGAAAGAGTCGGGAACCTAGCCTACCGCCTCGCTCTACCTATCGAACTAGAACAGGTACACAACGTATTCCACATATCCTAGTTAAAGAAATACGTGCACGACCCAAGCCACGTGCTACAACCCGAGGTCGTGGACCTCGACGAGTCACTAGCATACGAAGAAAAACCCTTAAAAATCCTGGACACAAAGACAAGAACCACCCGTCGTCGAGCCATAGAAATGGTAAAGGTCCTCTGGACCAATCATGGGACCGAGGAGGCAACAAGGGAACTCAAGGACGCAATGAGGGAACGCTACCCCGAACTCTTCACACCAGGTAACCAAGAGGAAGTCACTCGGCAAGGTCCAAGCTTCGAGGACGAAGCTTCCCGTTAAGGGGGGGAGAGTGTAACACCCCGTGTTACGACCCCTAAAACCAATTAATCATTTAACCAATTATCCAAAGAAAGAATTAAATTACAATAATTAATTAGGAAAAGGCCCACCATAGTCCGTGGGCCTCACCTCTAAAAACCCAACCCCTAGTCCTAAAAGGAATAGAGTTAGGAAGCCTATAGTATTTGGGCCCTAATTACGACTCTTAGATATATAAATATGGAACATAGGAGACACCTAGAACCCCCACCACAATAATCCCTCACCACACAAGAAGTTCCAAGAATTCCCTTAGGAGAAATCAAGAAAGAAGAATGCTTAAAGAAAGACCCTTCATAGCCAAGGAATTAATTAAGGCTAAGAAGTAACCCATGTCTCAACAAAACCTATTTTCCTAGCTATGATCTCTCTCTTAGGCATCCTCCTATATTCTTGTGTCTTGATGAATTGTTATGATATTGATGTTGTGATCTTAATGATTGGCGATATGGTTTTTGTAACACCCCAGGTTTTCAAGACATTTAAAACTTATAAAATAAAGGTGAAATCTCATTAATTCCTAGAAACGTAACATAAAGAGTACGGGGTGCTATGCCACACCTGAGCTAGAGAACTCAGGTGCACAGGCCAACTAACTAATATCCTTAATAGAGCAAATGCATAACATGGCACGCAGGCCGAAAGGGAAACTATCTACTTCTATGCTCCAAGCTCTAGCGCGCTCCCGTGACTTATTCTTCTGTGCCTGAAAGCCAAATATATCTGTTCAGCGAGAGATGCTGGTAACCCACTCCAACGCGTTGAAATACAATACATATAGATATATACATAGATATATGAAAAGTCATTTCGAAGAATGAAGATATATCCTAGGAGACTCTAGCTTTCAAATCAGGGAACCGACTTGACAAATAGGGGTACACACAATCCATAGACATAACCAGGTATATATAATTCTTCAACATAGGGCACAATTATAGATAAACACAACCAACAATCATAATTAAACATGTATAGTCTACTAGCAAGAATCCTATGGTCACGTTTCCATAACAGTCAGAACATCAATCCTTCTCAACTCATCACATAGCACACTTTGTTGGCGCCACAGGACCAATCGCATGCCCATACATGAGGGTCAGCGCATATAGCTCTGACACGGCCCCGCAGCACCCTGCCCCGTCTCACAACACGGAGGGGTCGATCGCAACCGACCGATGAACCGCAGCTCTATATAATATTTATATACCTGACCGGTCTTTACCAGCCTGGTTAACAGTTGGGATGGTTCTCAACCCATTCAACTGCCCGTATAGTGGACCTCTGTCCTATATAATATTTATATACCTGACTGGTCTCTACCAGCCTGGTTAACAGTTGGGATGGTTCTCAACCCATTCAACTGCCCGTATAGTGGACCTCTGTCCTATATAATATTTATATACCTGACCGGTCTTTACCAGCCTGGTTAACAGTTGGGATGGTTCTCAACCCATTCAACTGCCCGTATAGTGGACCTCTGTCCTATATAATATTTATATACCTGACCGGTCTTTACCAGCCTGGTTAACAGTTGGGATGGTTCTCAACCCATCCAACTGCCCGTATAACCAATTTGATCGCAACCAAATTGCGGTACATGCACACATAACACATAGCAAGTACATGCAGCCCACATTAGCACACTGTGAAGGGGGAGACGTCGTATAATGAAACCTATGCATGGTCATCCACTACTAAGAATACTCCTAAGGGGTTCATACTTCTTATACCTAGGTCAACGGGATAACAATTCAACTAGCATGCAATATACAAGACTCATTCGACCTACGAATGGAACCCGAACATCAAACTAGACATAGGCACGATAGGAGGGGTCCGTTAGGACACCACGAGGGTCGGGGGACATCAAACGGGGAAACCGAAATCCCCGGTTGGGGTATTTTCCAGCGGGTAGCCGGTGGGTGAGGGTTCACCCGTCGGCTGCCCGCCGGCGTGTACTGTTCCGGGCAGCGGGTGGCCGGCGGGCAGCTGCCCGCCCGCCGGCTGCCCGCTGCCGGAGCTGCCCTTCTTGGCCGCGGGTAGGTGGCGGGTCCCCTACCCCCACCTACCCCCCACTGACTCACTTTCACCCAAGGCGCCCCGGGAACCTTTGTGGAACCCGAAACCATGCTTAGACACTTTCAAACGCAATTGACAACAACACGTAGACAATTAATGGATCGAAATCAAGAACCATATGGCACATATCCTATCATGTTTTTCTAATCATAATTAACACCCAATCATGCGAATTCCCGCCCAATACATCAAGAGTAGCACAATACGAGTTTCACGATACAGCCTAGGGTTCTAATTACTTTTAAACCAACAAGAACACAATTCATCTTCTAATATCAATATTCGGTAGGAACATCACATAAACATCAAGAACTTCATGCCATCATCAAGAACATCATGTAATCATCAAGAACACCACATAAGCATCAAGAACCTCTCTTCATCATCAAGATTATCAAGATTATCCATGGAATCATAACACAATTTATCAAGCACAATATAACGAATCATCAACACACAAGAATATGGGGGAAATCCTAAGAGGGGAATCATAGCTATGAAAATAGGTTTTGTTGAGACATGGGTTACCTCTTAGCCTTAATTAATTCCTTGGCTATGAAGGGTCTTTCTTTAAGCTTTCTTTTTTCTTGATTTCTCCTAGGGGAATTCTTGGAATCCTTGGTGTGGTGAGAGATTATTGTGGTGGGGGTTCTAGGTGTCTTCTAGGTTCCCTATTTATATATCTAAGGGTCTTATTTAGGATCTAATCCTTTTAGGACTAGGGGTTGGGTTTAGAGATGAGGGCCCACGGACCATTGTGGGCCTTTTTCCCTAATTAATTATTCTTTCTCTTGGGCAATTGGTTAAATGATTAGTCGGTTTTAGGGGTCGTAACACGGGGTGTTACAGTTTTATCTTGATAATCCTGATGATGATAAGGGTTTGTTGATGATTGTGTGATGTTCTTGATGAATCTTGATATTTCTTGATATTGAAAGGTAGGTTACGTTCTTGATGATTTAATTGTGATTAGAGCCCTACGATGTAACGTGAAACTCATAAGTTGTTATTCTTAATATATTGGGTGGGAATTCGCATGTTTGGGGTGTTAATTATGTTTAGAAAGCATGATAGGATATGTGCCGTATGTTTCATGCTTTTGATCCGTTAATTGTCTACGTATTGTCATCAATTGCGTTTAAAGGTGTCTAAGCATGGTTTCGGGTTCCACAAAGGTTCCCGGGGCGTGATTTGTGAAAAAGAGTCAGTGGGGGGTAGGTGGGGGTAGGGGACCCGCCACCAACCCGCGACCAAGTTCGGACATCGCCGGCAGCGGGCAGACGAATGCCCGCCGGGCACCCGCTGCCCGGAAACTCGTCGCCGGCGGGTGACCCTTCACCCACCGGCTACCCACTGGAAATCGTTCCACCTCGGGATCCCAGCTTCCCCGTTTGATGTTCCCCCGACCCTCGTGGTGTCCCAACGGACTCCGTCTATCGTGCCTATGTCTAGTTTGATATTCGGGTACCATTCGTAGGTTGAATAAGTCTTATGTATTACATGCTAGTTGAATTGGTATCCCGTTGGCCTAGGTGTAAGAAGTATGAACCCCTTAGGATTATTCTTATTATGTGGATGATCACGCATAGGTTTCGTTATACCATTTCTCCCCCTTCCCAATGTGTCAATATGGGTTGCATGTGTTTGCTATGTGTTATGTGTGCATGAAACCCCAATTTGGTTGCGATCAAATTGGTTATTCCTGAGCTGCGGGTTCAGAAGCTGGCTGCGGTCAGATTTACACTCTCGGGTTGCGGTCCACCGTTTGGTTGCGTTCAAACGTTTTACATGAGCTGCGGTTCATATTCCTGGCTGCGGGCAGATGACTACTCTTGCGCTGCGGTCCACTGTTTGGTTGCGATCAAACATTATGATGAGCTGCGGTTCATTGGTCAGTTGCGATCGACCCCTCCGTGTTGCGATACGGGGCAGGGTGTTGCGGGGCCGTGTCAGAGCTATATGCGATGACCCTCATGTATGGGCATGCGATTGGTCCTGTGGCACCATCAAAGTGTGCTATGTGATGAGATACGGATGATTTGGCGTTATGATTGTTATGAAAGCATGACCATAGGATACATGCTAGTAAACTGTATATGCTTGGTTATGACTATTGGCTGTGCTTATCTCTATCTGTCGAATCTGTTCCCTACGCTTGTGAATTGTAGATGCTTGATTATGACTGTTGACTGTGCTTATCCCTATCTGTCGAGTCTATTCCCTGTTTTGAAAGCTAGAGTCTCTTAGGATATATCTTCATGCTTCAAAATGGTTTTTCGTATATCTATGTATATATCTATATGTATTGTATTTCAACGCGTTGGAGTGGGTTACCAGCATCTCTCGCTGAACAGATATATTTGGCTTTCAGGCACAGAGGAGTAGACACTGGAGCGCGCTAGAATCTTGGAGCGTAGAAGTAGATAGTTTCCCTTCCGGCCTGCGTGCCATGCTTATGCATTTACATTATTGAGGATATTAGTTAGTTAGCCTGTGCACCTGAGTTCTCTAGCTCAGGTGTGGCATAGCACCCTGTACTATTTATATTATGTTTTGGGATTTAATGAGAACTTACCTTTATTATATAAGCTTCAAAAGTTTAAAAATTTCGGGGTGTTACATATATATATATATATATACATATATATATATATACATACATATATATATATATATATATATATATATATATATATATATATATATATATATATATATATATATATTGTATTTTAACGCGATGGAGTGGGTTTCCAGCATCATTCGCCGAACAGATACATTTGGCTTTCAGGCACAGATGATTAGCTACCGGAGCGCGCTAGAGGACCACGGCTTAGATAGTTAGTTTTCCTTTCGACTTGCGTGCCTTGATGATGTATTGACATTACTTGAGGATATTTAGTTAGTATAGCCTGTGCACCTGAGTTCTCCAGCTCAGGTGTGGCATAGCACCCCAAACAGTTATGATTAGTATGCTCTGTGTTGGAATTGAATTAATAGAATTACTTTCCTATTATAAGGTGCAAAAGTTTCAAAAATTTCGGGGTGTTACAACAAGGGTTAGGGCGGTGGTGTTCTGTGTTGATGTTGCGGAAATGAGGAGAAGGAAAAGGGAAGGCTAAACTACAAACATACATCCTATAGATAGGGTTATTATAACTAGGTTGGGCTTAGGTAATTCGGTTGGGTAAATCTTTTGGGTCAAGAACCATACACACCTATAATTTGGGCATACAAAATATTAACATATATATATATTTACATATATACTCATGGGCTTGACTATTTAGATTCAAGACTTATACAAGAAAATACACTTGGGGTCAAGAATAATTACTAGGCTTTAGGGATTAGAATCATTTTGGGCTTAGAATATTTGGGTACAAAAATACTGGTTCACAATACTAGATAGACCCGAGCCAATTTTCAAAATAATTAGGTGTTTAAAAATTTTTAGTAAAATATTTAATGTCGAGACTATAATTTATATTAGAGAAATACGGGGTGTCACATTAGTATAACTGCCCCCGTCAATTATAAGCTTACACACTTTGCTATCAATGTGACATCTAGTGTGAAATATGTTTTCTCTTTGCTCTTCTTCACCTCTTGTTTGAAAGTTCAACAATCTTCTCACCATCAACATATCTCCTTCAACAGGACTTAGAATTTCATCTTCACTTCCACTAGGAGCTAGAGATTTCTCTGATTCTAGATCCGTCTCAAATTCCACTGAATTAAGCAAAATCACATTTCTTTTGTTAGGACAATCTTTAGCTATGTGGCCACTACCTTGGCATTTAAAACATTTTGTGTTGCTAGTCCGGTTGGTAGTAATATCAACTTTGTCCTTTCCCTTGTTAATAGACTTGCCCGCTTCTCCTTTGGGCTTGAAGTCTCTTTTCACTTCTTTGCTTGACCTCTGGTTTTGAGCCCTTAGTTTCTTTTTCATAAGTTTTTTTTTTGTTTTTTTGTTTTTTTTTTTTTCAACTTGGATGGCCTTTTAAACCATCTCTTCATAATCCAAGTAGTCACACATTTCAATTTCATCTTAGATGTCCCAATTTAACCCTTTGATAAACCTAGAAATAGTAGTTTCAGCCTCTTCTGTAATTCCAAGTTTTGTCAAGAGTTTCTGCTCCTCATGGTCATACTCAGCTACAGACATTCTGCCATGTACAAGTTCTTGTAATTGTTTATGTAATTCTCGTTGGTATGAAGCAGGGATCCATTTCCTCCTCATCATCAGCTTCATTTCTCTCCAACTCCTTACCTCTCTATGCCCACTCCTTCTCATATCCAACATCTCTTTATCCCACCAAAGAGTTGCAAAATCACTAAATTCTTGTATTACCATCTTAAGTTTTTTTTTCTTTCAGGGTAGTTAGGGCAAACAAAAATTCTGTCTACCTTCCTCTCCCATTCTAAATAAACATCAGGATCTCTCTTACCCGTAAAATTAGGAATATGTGAATTAATGTTCCCAATATCATCATCTTCCTCATTTCTATCCCTCCTATATCCTCTATTACCTCTTCTTCTCCTATCATATTCCTCTCTCTTACTAGTACTGCCTTCTTCCCTTCTCTCATTAGCTCTCACATTCACCCTCTCATTTTGTCTCTCATCTTGACCTTCATTTTGCTGATTTGGTCTCCTATCTCCCTCCATCCTCTTTATTCGGCCGTTCAACCCCTCAATCACATCGGTCATTTTAGAAAATTGTCCCTTAATAGCTCTCATCATGAGACGCATGTCAAGACTTAATTCTAGCTCATCAATCTCACTAGGACCCGATGTAACACCCCCTAAAGTGCAAGCTATAAACATAAATCCAAGTCATGGGGTGTTAAGCCACGTTCATCTACAAGAATGAACGCTACGGCCAAAATCTGCATGGTTCACAACTATCCCAAAACTCACAAGTCTACAACTAAATAGGCACACAGGCTATAAAACAAACGGAAGGTGCTATACTATCGGGCACTAGACTTCGCTCTCGTTTAGACATCACCTGAAAGAACACAAATAAACATGGGACGACGCCCGGTCAATGAATAATGTTGGTAACCCACCAATACATGTGAAATAACATACATAAGTAAGGTATAAGTTGTAAAAGCATTTTCGAAACGGAATACATATATATAGGTGTAAAACCAAGAGTAAAAGCCAACATAAGACTCAACACTCTCAACAAACAACACGGGAACACATCCCAAGACCACAAACAACAACATGACTCACAAGGAGAGTCAAGGCATGATCTATCATCACTCAATAGATCAAAACCCGACAAGCACAACGCAAAGGAATAAGACTCACACAACCGGCAACACATGCCTTTGTGACTACACACGTCACAAGAGATGAACACACCACAATGGCTACAATAGCCCTCGTGACATCACCCATCACGAGTTGATATGCCTGCCTTATGCCCGGTTCCAACCTTATGGCTTCCCCCAACCTTGTATCTACTTTCCAACCATTACCTCCAGGACCCCTGTACTTCTTAGTCCAACCTTTTCCCTCCTGGGACCGTCGTCCCCCACCAACGACCACCAACGAGACCACCAATTTCATAGTACACAAGGTACCGTACACACACACGCGACACAGGTCTTCCCAAGAAAATACGTGAACCTGACACACAGGTCACAACTCCATAATCACGTCACGGCCACCACGAGGACCGCTGCAATACCTTGATGACTAGTGTCCCGTACCACTAATCGTGCAATCCAGGTAAGCCACACATGCATCACACCTCAACAGGAATCAAACAACGGATCACAACGAAGGTATGAAACACACTCAATCAAGGAATGGGTCACAGCCCAACAACAACAACGATGAATAACACAAGTTATCATCAACCAATCAGAAGGTACAAACAACACACGCGCTAGCATTTAAACACCGAACTAGCATGCTTATCAAATGGATAAACCAAAGGTAGTTCCGATGAACACACAAGACTCATCACGGTTTAACGAAACACAATGTTGAACACTTAGCACGATTCAAGGCACCAAATACCTACATGGCTTCCTACCATATAGTTCTAGACATACGAAACATCAAGAAAACACTCAAATTGTTCCACAAAAGAACATCGGGAAGTCAAAGGATCAAATACCGAGTCAAAAGAGTCACGGGGAACAAATCCCCGACATCACCATATCACGTACCCGCGGGTAGGCCCACGGGTAGGCCTCTACCCGCGGGTATAGACCACCCTCCTTGTGTACCCCGCGGGTGGGCGGCGGGTTGGACCCCTACCCGCCGTTCCGCCCGTGGGTACACCCTGTACCACAACCACACACTTCGCGAATTTTCATCTCCAAACACCAATTCAAGTCCAAAACATGTCAAATCTCACCCAATACAACAAAATGACTTGAATCATAGGAAATTGATATGAACCTAGTCCAAGGTTCAAATAAGATGGAATATTGTCCCAAGAATGCTCTCAAAGTAAAGATAGAGATGGATCAAAATACCTTAAACCTCACGAGAAACCCTTTGTCTCGAATCCTCAAAGACTTGGAAGAATCCCATGTAGCTTCAAGTACCTCGATGTTGCAAACTTCAATCAACTAGAGTCGGATCTAGTTTCCTTCGATTCAAGAACGAGTCCACGAACCTAAATCTAAGGTTGAAGAAAGTAAGATTGATTCGAGTCCACAAATCAATTTGCTAGTCGATTCCACGACTAGCCACTAATTGAGTCCACAATTAGCCATAAGGTTTCTTACACAAGTGTAAAGAAAAACTTAAGAATTTTATTGAATTAAAGCCTCCTCAAAACTGATATGGATGTGCCCTATTTATAGGTATAGGGCAGCATTGTAATCTAAATACAATGGGAAAAAGAGTCCTAAACCTAATATAGAAAACAAGTAAATAGAGTTTTATTTAGAAAAGGATTTAAGGAATCCTTTCTAAATACAACTAGTGTTTTCTCTTTAATTCCAAATAATTTAAATTAATGATGACCAAAAATAATAGGGCTGATTTGGGCCTAATTTAATCACCAAAATCAGCACTTAAACAATTATAAAAAAGCCTTGAGTTATTCTTCATATTTTGCAAATGAGCTTGACTTGGATTTCCACCATCTTTGAACATCACCAATGAAGAGTTGCCTTAATTGTTTGGACGTGGGCCTTGTGATTGGCCCAATTAGTATTCTTAATGGATCTTCATATGTTGGGCCGCATCAGAAATGCCAAGCAATGGCACAAAATAATACTAAACACAAGCTCTAGATATGTTTTCATAAGACAATGCATAAACACTCACATTTCATAGCAAAACACAAGTAGAATCCAAGAAATCACATATAGGTAAGCAAAATAGATTTTGTATAGCATGGGTTACCTCTTGTAGACTAAAAGACTTCACTTTACACCTCAACAAGCTCCTCACAAGGCTCACTTTCCAAACCCACTTCAAGAACAAACCAAAAGATCATAATGATCCTGCCTATAAGAAAAGACACCTAAGATGAAACCAAAAATACAAGATGGATTTAGATCTTACCCTCCTAGCTGCCCAAATATTAGAAAGGTTGAATCTTGGAAGCAACTCTTGAAGTCTTGGTAAGGTCTCAACTTGGCTTGGAAGAAAAGCTACTCACCTTTTTAGAGAGAAGGTAGAGCGAGGTTAGGTTACAATACTAACACTTTGTGTAAGGTCAAGAATGCCCTTACTAACTTTAGGAAATGTAAGGAGCAAGGGAACTCCCTTCAAAGCTCAAGGTACAACTTAACTTTGGATTTGACTAGTCAAATACTAGTCCTCAAGTATTGTATTTCAGGATTTAAGGAATTAATTCCTCAATTGAAATAGGATTAATTACTCAATTAATCCATTAATTGAATTTGGATTTTCGGGTGTCACATCCTCTCCCCCTTCAAAGAAGTTTCGTCCCCGAAGCTTGGGTACGACGAATTAGAAACAAACGGTGATTGGAAACAACGTTGTGACAAGAGGTTCAAGAACGAATTCTTTTGGTCAAAGCTCAAAAGATTTCACAAGAATTTCAAAGAAAGAAGGAAGGCATAACAAACAACGATTGGCAAGAGTTTAACAAAGGAATAGATTGAGCATCATGAACCCTAGTCTTAACACCAACATCAACTTCTAGCCAAACACTAAGGATAAGGCAACCAACACAAAACACCCGCTACTATTACTAAGCTAACTATGTAACACCCCGAAATTTTGAAACTTTTAAGACTTATATAATAAAGGTAATTTCTCATAAAATCCCAAACAGAGCATTACTAATTATAAGTGTACGGGGTGCTATTGCACATCTGAGCTGGAGAACTCAGAAGCACAGGCTAAAATAACTTAATATCCTCAAAACATCATCATGGCACGCAGGCTGAAATGAAAGACTATCTATCTAATCCACGATCTTCTAGCGCGCCCTGGGATCTACTCATCTGTGCCTGAAAGCCAAATATATCTGTTCAGCGAGAGATGTTGGTAACCCACTCCAACGCGTTGAAATACAATATAGGTATATATATATATATATATATATATATATATATATATATATATATATATATATATATATATATATATATATATATATATATATATATATATATATATATATATAGATATATGAAAACCATTTTGAAGCAAGAAGATATATACTTAGGAGACTCTAGTTTTTAAAACCGGGAATAGACTCAACAAGTAGGGATAAGCACATGAATCAATGATAAACAGTTAAGTAGAGAAAGCATCATAAGGAATACGCATCTAAGGTCACATTTCACTTTTCAATTCAAACATATCAACATTCAATCATCATTCATATCACATAATCGTTGATGGCGCCACGGGACCAATCGCATGCCCCGAACATGAAGGTTATTGCTTATAGCATTAACACGGCCCCGCAGCACCCTACCTCAGTACCGTGGTATGAGGGGAGTTGATCGCAACAAACCCTTTGAGAACTGCTGATGAACTCAACGTCGGACCACGATCCGGCTCACCGCTGACGCACCCAGTCGGTGGACTGCGATCCCCTTTTCAAGGGGGGACTTACGACCCTACAAACCGTTGATGCACACAGTCGGTGGACCAAAGCGGATCAAGCCCGGCACACCGCTGAGCTATACTTAGTCGGTGGGCGAAGATCCTCGGAGACTATGGCCCTACACACCGTTGTCCCATCACTCGGTGGATCGCAGCCAGCCGTAGCCCTACACACCGCCTGATTACTCAGGTCGATGGACTATAGCCTTCCTCGGATTATTGGCCCTACACACCGCCTGACGCGTTCAGGTCGGTGGGTCATAGCACCGAGGCCCATAATTGAACCGCAGCCCAAGAAGTGTATCAATTTGGCCTTAGCCACTTCTGAGCCTTAGCTCAGGAACAATGCATTTGGCCTTCAGCCACTTCCGAACCTTTAGTCCGGGAACAATCCATTCGGTCTTCAACCGACTTCCTAACCTTAGTCCGGGAACAATCCATTCAGCCTTCAGCCGACTTCCGAACCTTAGTCCGGGAATCACCCAATTGGCCAATAACCAAAATGGGGGATCATGCAACACATAACACATAGGGCACATAGTAGCATATTCGGAGGGGAAAGACATATAAATAAACCTACGTGTGATCATTCACATACTAAGAATAGTCCTAAGGGTTCATACAACTTCCACCTAGGTCAACGGGTTACCAATTCAACTAGCATGCAATCCCTAAGACTCATCTAACCTACGAATGGTACCCGAAACATCGAACTAGACTGAAGCACGACAAACGGGGTCCGTTGGGACACCATGGGGAGCGGGGAACATCAAACGGGGAAGCCAAAGACCCGGGGTGGGGTACGGACCAGCGGGTAGCCGGTGGGTGGGGGTCACTCGCCGGCTGCCCGCCGGAGGGCACTGTTCCGGGCAGCTGGTTGCCGGCGGGCAGGCGGTTGCCCGGTGGCTGCCCGCTGCCGGGCAGTGTCCTTTTGGGCAGCGGGTAGGTGGCGGGTTCCCCTACCCCCCACCGACTCTTTTCCCATATATTCATCCCGGTAACCTTTGTGGAACCCGAAACCATGCTTAGACACTTTTAAATGCAAATAACGACACCACGTAAGCAATTAACAGATGAAAAGCAAGAATCACGCAGGACTTATCCTATTACGACTTCTAAATATAAACAACACCCGAACATGCAAATTCCCACCCAAATATAAATCAAGAACATCACAATACAAATTCCCAATCCAACCTAGGGCACTAATCCCACCCAAATCATCAAGAACATATTTTATCTTTAACATAAAGAAATATCAAGATTCGTCAAGAATCATCACATCAAAATCAAGAACTCCTTTTCAACTTCAGGATCATCAAGATTATCAAGAAAGCATATAAATCATCTTATCAATTATGAAGACATAACACAATTATCATAGAAGAATTCATCAAGACATGAGAATATAGAGGGAGGCCAAGGAAGGAGATTATAGCGAAGAAAATAGGTTTTGTTGAGACATGGGTTACCTCTTAGCCTTAATTAATCATCCCTTGGCTATTAAGGTTCTTCCCTAAGATTTCCATCCGTTTTGATCTCCCTAGGCTTGGTGGTGGGGAGTCCCTTGGGAATTCTTGTGTGGTGATATCTATTCTGGTGTGGCTTCTAGGTGCCTTCTATGTCCTTATATATATATATATATATATATAGGAGTCCTAATTAGGGCCTGAATGGTATGGGTTTACTAATTCTATTCCTTATAGGACTAAGGACTTGTTTTAGGGATAAGGGTCCATGGTCCATGGTGGACCATATTAATTAATTAAAGAGAATCCTAACCATAATCTGAATAGTAAAGGTAACTTTCTTTATTCCTAATAGATGTGTAGGCCTAGGATTCCTAATTAGGATCTGATTAGTAAAATGTTGACTTTCTTTATTTCTAATGGGCTTATGACCCTAGTTTAGGCAAGGGTCCACGATCCGTGGTGGACCTTATTAATTATTTAAAGGGAAACCTAACCAAATTAAATCATATTTAATTATTATTAACGGGATTAATTAAATAATTAATCCGGGATTGAAGGCCGTAACACGGGGTGTTACAAACTAAGCCACAAGCAACAAGCAAAAACAAGCATGAAAGCAACAACAAACAACCAACAACGGCTAAGGAGACACAACTACCAAAGAAGAAAGCGAACAAGGTAGCCACAGCTTCTAGAAAGACTCGCTCTCCAACTCCTCGGACTCTTCCTCGTCTACTCCTCTATGACTCGAGCTGGCTTCGATCTGGTTTAGCCGGTGGTGCACGGCGATGAACTGCGTCTTCATGTAGGCAAAGCCCTCCTCGATCATGCGGTTCTGCTGACGAAGCAAGGCAACAACACGCTCTTCGTGCGACATGGAGTCGTGCTCCCTCTTGGTGCGAGCTTTTCTTCTTTGTCGGTTCTCTTCGCTCTCCGGGTCACCCTCTTCGGCTTCAATGGCTTCTGGTGCTCCCACCTCATCCTCACGGTCGGCTTCATCTTCGGCTTCCTCATCACCTCCCAAGCTTTGAAAAACGAGGCTCAACTTCCCGGCATGGATTTCAAGCTCGGCTGCCAACTAGGCCCGTTCTTCAGGTGCTTTCCTTGCCACTTCCTCAAGCGTGATGTACTCACCATCATCAAGCTAAAACAGGTTACAACTCCGAAGATTGGTGGCATCCAACACCAACTTCCCCATGACCTTAGGAAGACAACCGTCCACACTAACACCCTTCCTACCCAAGATCCTACTCAACACCATCCCGTACGGTAAGCTCTTCCGATTGTGATCCCGACAGAAAACCATGTGTTGCAACATCAAGGCAGGCAAGTTGAACTTAACCATATTCTTTGAGACAGAAGGCAAAAGTGCACTCCAACTTACCCAACAACTTGCTCTTGTTGTTATTAGGAAACAAACAGTCCGATACCAACATGACCAAAATCCTTTGCTTCGCAGTCAACCACTTCTTCTCCGGTCTAGAGGCTTGAGTGAAACCACTCGTACGACCCAACAAGTAGCTCAAGTAGTCACGGTACCCCATGGTATCCGTACTAATCCAGGAATGACCACTATATTGAGCCACTCCAGAAGGAGTCAAACTCAAAAGCTGAGCCAGCCTCTTTTCAGAAAGCACCAACTTTACACCTCTCACTTTGGAAGTGATCTCAAGCTTCTCACCCTCTTTTGTCACAACAATGTGACGATAAAACTCTTTAACCAAACTCGAGTAAGTCTCGGCCCTTATGGCGAGAAACCCATCCAACAAACCCTGGAATCTAAGCATATCCCACAAGGAATTAGGAAAAGTTTACGGGTCCAAAGCTTTACCTTCAAGAACAAGGTAGTGGGTATCCACCCATTCCGCTTTTCTATCCAAACTTGATCTTCTAGGCATGGTAGGAGATGACCCAAAGATCAACAAACAAAGCCCACAACCTCCACTTCTTCTTCTCTCTCTCTCGCGGAGATTCTCTCTCTCGGCCTCGCTCGGCGACGCGACACGCAGCAGGCGGCACGGCGGTACGGCGACGGTGTGTCGACGGGGCAGGGGGTGGTGGCGGGTTGCAGGTGAAGCTACGGGTAGGGGGTGGGGTTTCGGCTACTCACGGGTGGAAAGAAAGGAAGAAGAAGAGAAATTGGAATTTTAGGGATTTGGGAGAAATTGGGGAAAAAAATGATTTAATATGGGGATTTTGGGTAAAGTGGGAATTTATGGTTTAGATGGAATTAAAGTTGGATAGGTGCCAAGAAAGATAATTAGCTAAAATGGGTTAGAGGTTGGGTTGATAAAGGATAGGCCCGGGTTTGAAACTCAAAGGTTACAATTAAACTATAGGCTTGACTTTTAAGCTACACAAGAAAGGATTTTTGGTATGAATTGGCTATCCCCCAATTCAGAGAATACTTGGAAAATTTAGAGAGTTCACAAGGAATTGTTGTAAGAACAACTAAGTATAGGGATTGTAGAATTGACCCAAGCACAATTCATTTCAAAGATGGATAGCTAACTTCACAACGAAACTTATATGTCAAACTAAAGAAGTCACTTAGCAAGAAGAGTTTATACTAAGCTTCAAAAGAATCACTACCAAAGAAAGCATGCCAAGGATTGCCAAGTAACTCAAATAGACAACTACGAAACACAAGAGAACACTCAAGGCAACAAAGAACACGATGATCGTGGAAAACTAGAATGGGCTAGGAAAAAGGGTTTCCTGCCAACTCTTCCTCCAACAAGCCCTCTGACTAAGCCTGTGAACGCGACATCACGAAGACCCTCCCAGGTGGCCTAGCTCCAACTGCTCCACGACCCGAACTAACTCCCAATGCTCCTCCGGCTCCCGGGGGTGGCGGCAACACTTTCTAACTGGCTAGATGGGGACACTCCACGACTTTGTGACCACGATCCCCGCTTCGGAAACACTTAAACGCCTGGCCATGACAATCTTGGCCCGCGTGCACTTTCCCGCACCTACGGCAAACAGCCGTCTTAGCTTGATCCCGATGCTCCACTCTGTTAGGTCCTTGAGATGAAGATGACAGGTTCTTGGCCTGAAAACCTGGTCTTGGCTTCTTAAAGGTAGAAGAACCTCCGCCCTCAGTCCTCTTCCTAGCTAGCTCGTATGATCCTCTCTGAAGCTGCTGCACGCGATACAGATCAGCGGCACACACGTAAGCGTCCTTAAGAGAACTCGGCCTACTCACAGTCAAAGCTTTTCGCGCCTCATAGTTCAAACCGGCCATGAATTTCTCGACTTTAGCGAGTTCTGTAGGCACGAGCATCCTCGCAAAACGTGCCAACTCCAAGAACCTCATGTGGTATTCAACCACAGACATGGATCCTTGCTGCAGGTGGAGAAACACTTCATACATAGCGGCGCACACATGTGTTGGGTAGAACCTCTCGCGCATTCTGTCCTTGAGCGCGGACCAATCGAACTCCGGTTTTTCAAGAAAAGCCGGGCCTTCATGGACCCACCACAAATCCGCTTCATGGCAAAAGTAAAACGTTGACAACTCCACTCTCCTCTCTTCGGGGCAACCCACAACGGTGAAGATCTTGTCAAACACCCTTAGCCACTCTTCCAAGACTACCGGGTCTTCCTCGCTGGCGAAGGTTGGCGGCCGATGTCCCGACACCAAACGACCTACATCACGGTGCCCAGCAGGGGGAGGAGGCGGCACAGCATGATTGTTGTTCAACAAAGCTTCACTGAGCGTCTGCATGGTCTGTGTCAGCTGGTGGAGATTCTGAGCGAGTAGCTCGTTGGTCGGGGTCTCCGGAGTGCGTGCTCGGGGACGAGGAGGCATCGTAACTTCTATAACAACAACACGGTTACCAAAAGATAGCAAACAAGCAAAGAACAGAAAGCAACACACAGCTCACCGCGCAACCTATAGTGCTAAGCCTAACACTTAGCTTCTTAAGGTCGCTTAAGGGTCTCAAACCACACTTAGCCACTTAGAAAGTCTAGACTTAACTCTTTGTAGGTTCAAACCTAGGCTCTGATACCAACTGTAACACCCCCTAAAGTGCAAGCTATAAAAAGCCTTAACACATGCAGATAACATAACAAACAACTAGCACAGCGGAAGACATAAAAGTAACTGGATAAACATAAATCCAAGTCATGGGGTGTTATGCCACATTCATCTACAAGAATGAATGCTACAGCCAAAATCTGCGTGGTTCACAACTATCCCAAAACTCACAAGTCTACAACTAAATAGGCACACAGGCCATAAAACAAACGGAAGGTGCTATACTATCGGGCACTAGACTTCGCTCTCGTCTAGACATCACCTGAAAGAACAAAAATAAACATGGGACGACGCCCGGTCAGCGAATAATGCTGGTAACCCACCAATACATGTGAAATAACATACATAAGTAACGTATAAGTTGTAAAAGCATTTTCGAAACGGAATACATATATATAAGTGTAAAACCAAGAGTAAAAGCCAACATAAGACTGAACACTCTCAACAAACAACATGGGAACACATCCCAAGACCACAAAGAAGAACATGACTCACAAGGAGAGTCAAGGCATGATGTATCATCACTCAATAGATCAAAACCCGACAAGCACAACGCAAAGGAATAAGACTCACACAACCGGCAACACATGCCAAGGCAACACATGCCTTTGTGACTACACACGTCACAAGAGAATAACTACCCACAATGTCTACAATAGCCCTCGTGACATCACCCATCACGAGTTGATGTACCTGCCTTATGCCCAGTTCCAACCTTATGGCTACCCCCAACCTTGTATCTACTTTCCAACCATTACCTCCAGGACCCCTGTACTTCTTAGTCCAACCTTTTCCCTCCTGGGACCGTCGTCCCCCACAAATGACCACCAACGAGACCACCAATTTCATAGTACACAAGGTACCGTACACAAACACGTCGACACACGCCTTCCTAAGAAAATACGTGAACCTGACACACAGGTCACAACCCCATAATCACGTCACGGCCACCACGAGGACCACTGCAATACTTTGGTGACTAGTGTCCCATATCACTAATCGTGCAATCCAGGTAAGCCACACACGCATCACACCTCAACAGGAATCAAATAACGGATCACAACGAAGGTATGAAACACACTCAATCAAGGAATGGGTCACAACCCAACAACAACAACGATGAATAGCACAAGTTATCATCAACCAATCCGAAGGTCCAAACAATACACATGCTAGCATTTAAACACCGAACTAGCGTGTTTATCAAACGTTTAAACCAAAGGTAGTTCAACAAAACACAATGTTGAACACTTAGCACGATTCAAGACACCAAATACCTACATGGCTTCCTACCATATAGTTATAGACATAATAAACATCAAGACGACAGTCAAATAGTCCCACAAAAGAACATCGGGAAGTCAAAGGATCAAATACCGAGTCAAAAGAGTCACGGGGATCAAATCCCCGACATCACCATATCATGTACCCGCGGGTAGGCCCACGGGTAGGCCTCTACCCACGGTTCCACCCGCGGGAACAGGCCACCCTCCTTGTGTATCCCGCGGGTGGGCGGCGGGTTGGACCCCTACCCGCTGTTCCACCCGCGGGTACACCCTGTACCACAACCACACACTTCGCGAATTTTCATCTCCAAACACAAATTCAAGTCCAAAACATGTCAAATCTCACCCAATACAACAAAATGACTTGAATCATAGGAAATGCCAAGCAATGGCACAAAATAATCCTAAACACAAACTCTAGATATGTTTTCATAAGACAATGCATAAACACTCACATTTCATAGCAAAACACAAGTAGAATCCAAGAAATCACATATAGGTAAGCAAAATAGATTTTGTAGAGCATGGGTTACCTCTTGTAGACTAAAAGACTTCACTTTACACATCAACAAGCTCCTCACAAGGCTCACTTTCCAAACCCACTTCAAGAACAAACCAAAAGATCATAAAGATCCTGCCTTTAAGAAAAGACACCTAAGATGAAACCAAAAACACAAGATGGACTTAGATCTTACCCTCCTAGCTGCCCAAATATAAGAAAGGTTGAATCTTGGAAGCAACTCTTGATGTCTTAGTAAGGTCTCAACTTGGCTTAGAAGAAAAGCTACTCACCTTTTTAGAGAGAAGGTAGAGCTAGGTTTTTAGATAGTGTAAGGGATAGAATGAAGATGTCTACTAGGTTAGGTTACAATACTAACACAGTGTGTAAGGACAAGAATGCCCTTACTAACTTTAGAAAATGTAAGGAACAAGGGAACTCCCTTCAAAACTCAAGGTAGAACTTGACTTTGGATTTGACTAGTCAAATACTAGTCCTCAAGTATTGAATTTCAGGATTTTAGGAATTAATTCCTCAATTGAAATAGGATTAATTACTCAATTAATCCATTAATTGAATTTGGATTTTCGGGTGTCACATCCGACATTTTCCTAACCCGCCCCAAGTATGAGTATTGAACCTCACGTCACTCACTCACTTGCACTCTTCAATGGGTTGATTACTCGTTATTTTACCACTCATGTATAATAAAATGCTAAAATGATCTCACAAATAAAATTCACTCATGTAGTAAAACAAGTCTAGTCCTGTGGACTTCTTTCGGAGTTTAAGACTAAGTCAGGAAACTTAACCCAAAATGGCTAAACTCATAGAAAGGTTAATATTTGAAAAAAAAAAACAAATGATCAATATGAGACAAGGAATTACAAATGCTGCTTCTCAAATTTTTTGTATTTGTTTTTTGTTATTTTTTTGTTTTTTGTTTTTGTTTTCAATATTCTTTCCTTGACTTTTTTTTTTCACAATGCTAGCACCAAATCGAGGTGATATCAATCTTAAGACAGTATAGAATACAACAGACAATACACATAAATTTTCATTCAGTAGGGTGGATTCACAGATTTTTCTGTATTTCTGAGAATAATATTTTGAAAAATTTATTTTTCCGGTCAGAAAGAACAATAGGTTGGCTATGCCCACAAAAATGTTCAAGGCAAAAGGACACACAGAAGTATTTTTTTGGAATTTTTTTCTCTAACTGGAGAGACTGAAAAACTTCTGCAGAATCTATGCTTGTTTGGGGTGGTTACTAATTAATGCAAAAAAAAAAAAAGGATTAAACCAAGTAGAAAGATGGGCACAAGATCATATAATAGAATATACGAATGAAGTTCGTATGTGACATTTAGAACAAGCTCAAAATTTCTGGGAGTGATTGTAACCTGTTCATATTAGGATTTGACTCCAAAGCTTTGATACCAAAATTGTTGAGGGCTCCGGTCAAGAAAGAAAGATGGTTGGGGCGATGGAAGCCAAGAAAGGAAGGTGGTAGTGTGAAGTCTCGCCACTCCAAGGATGGAGATAAGAGTTGACGCCACTTAGGATAAGAAATTGCCACAGCAATATTCTTGAATTTACTACTATCAAAGTTGTTTGTCAAACAAATTAATAGCAAGGCTATTTATACACTTTAGCAAGCCCCTATATCAATGGCTTTTTAAGTTCAAAATGAGCTATTCTAGTGCTATACTAGCTTAAAAGATGCAGCTATATACCACAAGACTAAGATAACTAAGTCAAATAGGTTTTATAAAAAACTAACTTCTAATTGAATTTAGGATTTATAAGCCTACTATGGACTTTACAAATTAAATAGCATAGGGACGGTCTAAAATAGTCTTAAACTTTTATTTGCAAGAAAATATACTCCAAGTGGCAATTTATAAGGTATGAACCTCCACTCGATCTTTATTCTTCAAATTATGCCTGAATCAGATTGACAACCTTCCATTCAACTCATCTTCATATTCTTGATTAGCTTCACTTACTCCTTTAATAAGGCCTTCAAAGCTTCATGAAATATCTTCGCCCTTGCTCTCGTCATTAGACCTCCCAAGGTTTGCAGAGGATCTGTTTCTTTGTTCTCATCCTCATAGTTGTCCTCAACAATAGTCTAGAGTCCTTTTGACATACCTTAGAATCCGTTTGTGTGTCACCAGTGCTCAGTGTTTGGAGAGTGCATGAACTGGCAAAGTTTGTTGACTACAAAGTAGAGATCCCGACGAGTGATTATTAGGTATTGAAGTGCTCCGACAAGGTTGCGATATTATGTAGGATTTAATATGGTTGGTGTGTGGTTTTTTAACTTAGCTTACTGTCAATTGGAATTCAAGTTGAGGTTGAGATTGGTTTGCAATGTTCTATTCCTGACCTTTTAAGTATTTCAATAATATACCTTCTTTGTGACAGGATCGTCACCCATTTCCTGTTAACTGCCTCAATTTCTAGAAAGAAACTTGGTCGTCTCATATCTCTTATTTTGAAGAAATCAGCTAGCATGTTTTTAATATAAGTCAAGGACCTTTGGAATTGCCAATTATTAGTATATCAACAAAATAAATCAATAAATAAATTTGAGCGTTAGTAGCTGAACAAATAAACAAAGACATAAAATTTTGAAGTCTTAAAGCTTATTGAAAGTAAGCAATGACTTAGATGTTTGAACCACACACGACGTGTTTGTTCAAAGCCATGGAGTGATTTATGCTTGATTAGGAAAATCTTTGTCCATGTACCCTGGCAGTTACTTCATAAAAACATTCTCACTTAAAGAACCATTTAGGAAGGCATTGTAGATATCAAGTTAGTGGATTGACTAGTTTTTTTGTTATGACAAGAGATAAGAGAAGTCTTACTCTAGTTGGATTGGCGACTGAACTAAAAGTGTGAAAGTAATCTTCTCCTTCAACTTGATTGAACCCTTTGGCAACAAGTTGAGCCTTGTAACATTTAATTGTTCCATTAGCTTTTCTATAGACTCGGGACACCCACTTGCATCTTATCACATTCATATCCCGGTCGAGTATAACTAATTTCCAAGTGTTTTTGTGAAATAAGACATTAAATTCTTGGTCCATCGTTGTTCGTCATTCAGAGTTCTTCACAACTTGAGAGTAGCAGGTGGGCTCAGAATCTTCTACACATGGAATCAAATCATTTTTATTTGTTGAGCCACAACTCATGTGGCGAGTACCATAGGATGTGTTCGTTGAGTCAGAGCTAGTAGTTGGCGTCATGGGGGTTTGGAAGGAATAATTGGAGGATGCTCAAGTGTGAATTATGCCGAGGGGGTTAGGGGTGACATCAACACGATCGTGTCTAGGGGGTGTCACAGTTATGTTCTCTTGTTGGTAGTGCGGTCGGCTTGGGGCGTTAACAATAGCCCACGATAATGCATCTCGAGCATGAATAAGAACTTTTGGAAAACTATTTTCTACAACAAAAATCTTTCCAGTTTTGAGATTCAAACAACGATATCCGCAAAACTAGAGGTGTGCAAACTTCGGTGAAAGTTCGGTTAACCGACCGAAGCGGAGAATTTCGGTTAACCGTTCTTTAATTGAAAAACTTTGGTTTGGTTAATGGTTAAAGGATTTTCAAAATTTTTGTGAACGATTAGAGCTAATATAGTTGTGTATTGAATGAAATACTACAATGTACAGATTACATGCATATATAAGAAGGAAGTCTCAGAGAGTCTGGGATAGGGAATCATAATCAAACTCAAATACATAGAGTTCTAATACTCCCCGTCAAGTACAAGGTACACCGATGACTTGTAGCTTGTCCCTAAGAAACGATAACCGATGACAGGGTAGAGCCTTTATAAAGATATATGCCAACTGATCCTTGGTTGAAATAAATTTAACATGTATATCACCATTCGCAACTCTGTCTCTTACAAAATGGTAGTCAATTCCTATATGCTTGGTTCTAGCATGAAAAATAGGGTTTGCACTCATATATGTAGGTCCAAGATTATCACACCAAAGCTTGGGAGCGGACACATCGGTTATGCCGATTTCTCGTAGAAGCGAGAGAGTCCAGATTACCTTGGCACAGACATCTACTAAAGCTTTATACTCGGCTTCTGACGATGATCTAGCAACAATCCGTTGTTTCTTGCATACCCACGATATAAGATTAGAACCAAGAAAAACTGCATACCCACTGGCTGATTTACGATCTTCAGGATAGTCAGCCCAATCAGAATTTGAGAAAGCATGTAATTCTATGGATACTGATTGCCGAATTCGCAAACTAGAAATGATAGTTCCATTTACATACCATAGAACACGCTTCAATTGCTCCCAATGCGATACTGTAAACGCATGCATCTGCTGACATAGCTAATTTACTGCAAAGGACAAGTCTAGGTGGGTAACTGTAAGATATTGTAAAGCACCTGGCAAACTTCTATAGTGTGTGGCATTCTTCTCCCTCTTTCCCTCTTTCCCATTTCTATCTCACTACCTTCAATTTTCTCACTATAATAGCCCATAGAGGACTCAACTCCTTCTCTCACGTTTTCATGGCCTATCATATTCTTCTCCCTCTTTCTCTCTTTCCCATTTCTATCTCACTACCTTCAATTTCCTCACTATAATAGCCCATAGAGGACTCAACTCCTTCTATCACATTTTCATGGCCTATCATATTATTTTTCCTCTATTTTCCCTCATTCAGTGTTGCACTATGCTTACTTCCCAATGGGTAGGTGGACATTAACCATTTAACCACATCCCTCCATGGTAAGCCACAACACCACGTCTCGAATCGAGCAAGGGTTGAACTCGGCCGACCCGACCAACACCCAACAATCCCCCTCGCAGCACCTGCCGCAACCTTTGATCACAAAGCCTAGCAGTATGCCTGACTCATTCTTTAGCCTCCACGCCCATCTATGCCGACATCCCATCCGGGAATGGACTTGGCTTTCATCTCGCCATCAATTCCAACCCGTGCCATCGGTTTTAATGACAATTGTTGGATATTAGCATTGCACTATGCTTTCTAACTAATGGGTCACCCATCCTATGAATGTTGTAAGTCAAACACGCTTAACCATAGAGTTCTTTGGTTATCTGGTTGTCATATCCTACTTAAAACCAATTGGTGATAAGTAGGTGGACATTAACCATTTAACCACAACCCTCCATGGTAAGCCACATCGCAATGTTTCAAATCGAGCAGGGGCTGTACTTGGCTAACCCGACCGATGCCCAACAATCCACTCACTAAATTAATAAGCCTAATAAACTCCTCTTTCATAGCATCCACCACAAACTTGGTGTTTGGAATCATGCTTGACTCATTAGATTGGCCAGACCCTGACATATTAAGCTATAGTAGAAACAAAGTGCAACAACAAGATAAAAGATTAAGTTGGACCTCACTTCTCTCCATCACACTCAATCTTCTTAGGGGTGATCACTCAAATTTTACCACTCGTGTATAGCACTCTATAATGCTCACAAGTTCATATCACACACAAGTTGACTTCAAGGACCTCTCTTGGAATTATAAAATCATTTTCAACTAAAACAAGGCGATACCACACCCAAGGATGTAAGACGACAAGAATAAAGAAGGATAGGAATAATAAAAAAAAATATTATAGACAAATTAGATTTCATGTGTGGCAGCAAAAAATCAAATGATGAAACTACAAGATGATAATTCCCATAAAACAATATTCTGCTAGTGTACTTCTTTGAATTTTTTGTGTTCGTGTGAGAATTATTTCAGCCAAATTTTTGCATTGAATGCAATGTTCTTGAGTTAGCTATTTCATAACTCTTATTTTATACTATATTTCACTACATTATTAACCCCTTTTATACTCAATTCAAAGTGTTTATTTGGATTTTCGAACTAAAGGATGTGGTTTATGCTCAGTTGTGCCCAAATACACTTTTAAGAGAAGAAAATGGGGGGGGGGGGGGGGGGGGACTGTAACACCCTGAAATTTTTAAACTTTTAAAGCTTATATGATAAAGGTAATTTCTCATAAAATCCCGAACAGAGTATTACTAATTATAAGTGTTCGGGGTGCTATGCCACATCTGAGCTGGAGAACTCAGATGCACAGGCTAAACTAACTAATATCCTCAATACATCATTGTGGCCCGCAGGCCGAAAGGGAACACTATCTATCCAATCCACGGTCTTCTCGCGTGCTCTGGAATCTACTCATCTGTGCCTGAAAGCCAAATATATCTGTTCAACGAGAGATGCCAGTAACCCACTCCAACGCGTTGAAATACATTATAGATAGATATATATATATATAGATATACGAAAATCATTTCGAAGCAGGAAGATATACACTTAAGAGACACTAGTTTTAAAACCAGGAATCGACTCAGCAAATAGGGACAAGCATATCAAACAATAATAATAGTTAAGTAGAGATAACATCATAAGGAATACGCATCTAAGGTCACAGATCACTTTTCAATTCCAAAACACATCATCATCCAATCACCATTTATATCACATAATCATTGATGGCGCCACGGGACCAATCACATGCCCCGAACATGAGGGTTAATGCTTATAGCATTAACACGGCCCCGCAGTACCCTACCTCAATACCGCGGTACGAGGGGAATTGATCGCAACCAACCCTTTTAGAACCGTTGACGAACTCAACATCGGATCACGATCCTACACACCGCTGACGCACCCAGTCGGTGGACCGCGATCCCCTTTACAAGGGGGGATATACGACCCTACACACCGTCGATGCGCAAAGTCGGTGGACCATAGCAGATCTATGCTCCGTTAGCCCCTGAGCTATACTCAGTAGGTGGGCGAAGATCCTCGGAGACTATGGTCCTACACACCACTGTCCCATCGTTCAGTGGATCGCAGCCAGCCGTAGCCCTACACACCGCCTGATTACTTAGGTCGGTGGACTACAGCCTTCCTCGGCTTATTGGCCCTACACATCGTCCTGGCGCGTTCAGGTCCGGTGGGTCATAGCACCGAGGCCCATAGTTGGACCTGTAGTCTAAGAAGTAAATCAATTTGGCCTTAGCCACTTCTGAGTCTTAACCCAGGACAATCCATTGGCCTTCAGCCACTTCCGAACCTTTAGTCGGGGATCAATCCTGTCGGTCTTCAACCGACTTCCGAACCTTAGTCCGGGAAATATCCATTCGGTCTTCAACCGACTTCCGAACCTTAGTCCGGGAACAACCCATTTGGCCTATAAAAAAATGGGGGATCATGCAACACATAACACATAGGGGCACGTAATAACACATTGGGAGGGGAAACACATATAAATAAGCTTACACGTGATCGTTCACATACTAAGAATAGTCCTAAGGGTTCATACAACTTCCACCTAGGTCAACGGGTTACCAATTCAACTAGCATGCAATGCCTAAGACTCATTTATCCTACGAATGGTAACCGAAATATCAAACTAGACTCGAGCACGACTAACGGGGTCTGTTGGGACACCTTGGGGAATGGGGAACATCAAACGGGGAAGCCGGAGACCCGGGGTGGGGTACGGGCTAGCAGGTAGCCGGTGGGTGGGGGTCACCCGCCGGCTGCCCGCCGGAATTCACTGTTCCGGTAGCGGGTTGCCGGCGGGCAGGCGACTGCCCTCCGGCTACCCGCTGCCCGGTGGTGATTCTGGGCAGCGGGTAGGTGGTGGGTTCCCCTTCCCCCACCTACCCCCCACTGCCTCATTTACCATAATTTCATCCCGGGAACCTTTGTGGAACCCGAAACCATGCTTAGACACTTTCAAACGCAATTAACGACACCACGTAGTCAAATAACGGATTAAAAGCAAGGATCACACACGACTCGTCCTATCACGACTTCTAAACCTAAACAGCCCTCGAACATGCGAATTCCCACCCAAATATAAATCAAGAACATCACAATGCAAATTCCCAATTCATCCTAGGGCTCTAATCCCGCCCAAACCATCAAGAACATATTTTATCTTTAACATCAAGAAATATCAATATTCATCAAGAATCATTATATCAAAATCGAGAACTTCTTTTCAACATCAAGATCATCAAGATTATCAAGAAGGCATATAAATCATCTTATCAATCAACAAGATCATAACACAATTATCATAGAAGAATTCATCGAGACACGAGAATATAGTGGGAGGACTAAGAGGGAGATCATAGCTAAGAAAATATGTTTTTTTGAGACATGCGTTACCTCTTAGCCTTAATTAATCATCCCTTGGATATTAAGGTTCTTCCCTAAGATTTCCATCCGTTTTGATCTCCCTAGGCTTGGTGGTCGGGAGTCCCTTGGGAATTCTTGTGTGGTGATATCTATTGTGGTGTGACTTCTAGGTGCCTCCTATGTCTTTATATATATATCTAGGAGTCCTAATTATGGTCTGAATGGTATGGGTTTACTAATTCTATTCCTTATAGGACTAAGGGGCTTGGTTTAGGGATAAGGGTCCATGGTCCATGGTGGACCATATTAATTAATTAAAGGGAATCCTAACCAAATTAAATCCTTTTTAATTATTATTAACGGGATTAATTAAATAATTAAATCGGGATTAAAGGTCGTAACATGGGGTGTTACACTCTCCCCCCCTTACAAGAAGCTTCGTCCCCGAAGCTTAGAAATCATTTTGGGGTAAAGAGCACGAATTAGTATAGTAGTTCATAAGGAAAGTATTATATGGGAAATATATACACATACACATATAAATTTACTGGGTTTGAGCCTAGCTAAAATGCACCAAATAACAAGGTCACGAATATGCAACACACAATATGTAAGTTTTTCGGGTGACTAATACATAACATAGAAGTCTTACGCATGGCATGTTCTTTAATTAATTATTTTATAATGATTTAACATATAGGATCACAAGTTGTACCGATCATGTAATTATTTATGTACCTAAATGAGAGGCAAATACCATGCGGTGCAGATTCGGATAGTCACATAATTATTATAAAGTATATATGCACATATATCAACACAGACGAACCTCATTTACGAATGGATGCAGGTGTTTAATTATGTAGTGTAGCATGTTGTGATCCTAGATGCCATATATGTAGGACCTATGTCTAATCTTTGTGTTTTAGCAGTTATACCAAATATTCACAATTACGAAATAACAAGCCTAACATGTATGATAATTAACTATTTATGTTATATGCGAAACCTGCAAGTTGGCATGCCTATATGTGTTTAATCGTAATTATGCTAAATATGCAATTTCTTAAGTCTGTGGGCATAGAGTGGGAAGGCATGTGGGCCTATTTCAAGTCTTAAATAATCGCTAGTCCTGTGGAATCATAAAGCACACATATGTATTATTCCACATGTTAGTCTAGTGCATGATTTAACAATTAAATTTACGTGCTTAATATCATGGCATAACCAAACCTTTGTCATATAAATTCAGGAGGGTCATAAATCATATATCAATATTATTCAAATAGCGAAAATTAGATTCTGAAGAAAATATTGTAAGTAATTAGGAGGAAGGCTCTTACTTCTTATGGGGTAAATAAATTCTGGGGAGACAATAGAGTTAATATCTTTATTTTGTATACCATGGGTAACGTTGGGTGATCACATAACAAGTATTGACACTTATATGCAGATTGCTTGTAATTAATAATATTGTACATATGTATAGTGGGACGCCTTATAACATACTGTTTTTGTTCAAAATGCTTTGTATATATACATGAGTGCGTGTAAGTGTGCATTATACATAAACATGCGAGCTATGTGATTTGACATGTAATGTAACACCCCGTGTTATGACCCCTAAAACCGATTAATCATCTAACCAATTGCCCAAAAGAAAGAATTAAATTACAATAATTAATTAGGAAAAGGCCCACCATAGTCCATGGGCCCTTATCTCTAAACCCAACCCTTAGTCCTAAAAGGAATAGAGTTAGCAAGCCTATAGTAATTGGGCCCTAAGTAAGACTCTTAGATATATAAATAGGGAACATAGGAGGCACCTAGAACTCCCACCACAATAATCTCTCACCACACCAAGAATTCCAAGAATTCCCCTAGGAGAAATCAAGAAAGAAGAAAGCTTAAAGAAAGACCCTTCATAGCCAAGGAATTAATTAAGGCTAAGAGGTAACCCATGTCTCAACAAAACCTATTTTCATTGCTACGATTCTCCCTTAGGATTCCCCATATTATTGTGTGTTGATGATTCGTTATATTGATAATTGGTGTTATGATTCCATTGATGTTCTTGATGATCTTGATGATAAGAGGTTCTTGAGGATTATATGGTGTTCTTGATGTTCTTGATGATTATATGTTGTTCTTGGTATTCGTATGATGATCTTGAGGTTTATGTGATATTCCTACCGAATCTTGATATTAAAAGATGAATTGTGTCCTTGTTGATTTAAAAGGGATTAGAACCCTAGGTTGCATCGTGAAACTCGTGTGGTATTATTCTTGGTGTATTGGGCGGGAATTCACATGTTTGGGTGTTAATTATGTTTAGAAAATCATGATAGGATATGTGCCGCATGTTTCTTGATTGTGATCCGTTAATTGTCTACGTATCGTTGTCAATTGCATTTGAAAGTGCCTAAGCATGGCTCCGGGTTCCACAAAGGATCCCGGGACATTTTCGGTGAAAAAGAGTCAGTGGGGGGGTAGGGGACCCGCCACCTACCCGCGGCCAAGTTGGGCAGTTCCGGCAGCGGGCAGCTGCCCGCCGGGCACCCGCTGCCTGGAATCACACCACCGGCGGGCAGCCGGCGGGTGAACCCTCACCCACCGGCTACCCGCTGGAATATACCCCCTTTGGGAGTCCGGCTTCCCCGTTTGATGTTCCACCGACCCCCGTGGTGTCCCAACGGACCCCTCCCATCGTGCCTATGTCTAGTTTGATATTCGGATACCATTCGTAGGTTGAAAGAGTTTTGTATATTGCATGCTAGTTGAATTGGTATCCCGTTGGCCTAGGTGTAAGAAGTATGAACCCCTTAGGACTATTCTTAGTTGTGGATGACCATGCATAGGTTTTGTTATACGATTTCTCCCCCTTCCCAATGTGTTAATGTGGGTTGCATGTGCTTGCTATGTGTTATGTGTGCATGATACCCCAATTTGGTTGCGATCAAATTGGTTATACGGGCAGTTGGATGGGTTGAGAACCATACTAACTGTTAACCAGGTCGGTTGCGATCGGTCAGGTATATAAATATTATATAGGGCTACGGTTCACCGTTTGGTTGCGATCAAACGTTCTACATGAGCTGCGGTTCATTTTCCTGGCTGCGGTCAGATGACATAATCTTGGGCTGCGGTCCACTGTTTGGTTGCGATCAAACTATGATGAGCTGCGGTTCATCGGCCGGTTGCGATCGACCCCTCCGTGTTGCGATACGGGGCAGGGTGCTGAGGGGTCGTGTCAGAGTTATATGCGCTGACCCTCATGTATGGACATGCGATTGGTCCTGTGGCGCCAACAAAGTGTGCTACGTGATGAGATCAGGAGGATTGATGTTATGACTGTTATGAAAACGTGACCATAGGATACATGCTAGTAAACTGTATATGCTTGCTTATGATTATTAGTTGCGCTTATCTATCGTATGCTTGTGAATTGTCTACGCTTGGTTATGTCTGTTAGTTGTGGTTACCCCTATCTGTCGAGTCCATTCCCTGATTTGAAAGCTAATGTCTCTTAGGTTATATCTTCATGCTTCGAAATGGTTTTTCGTATATCTATGTATATATCTATATGTATTGTATTTCAACGCGTTGGAGTGAGTTACCAGCATCTCTCGCTGAACAGATATATTTGGCTTTCAGGCACAGAAGAGTAGACACTGGAGCGCGCTAGAACCCTGGAGTGTAGAAGTAGATAGTTTCCCTTTCGGCCTGCGTGCCATGTGTATGCATTCCCTTTGTTAAGGATATTAGTTAGTTAGCCTGTGCACCTGAGTTCTCCAGCTCAGGTGTGGCATAGCACCCCGTACTCCTTGTATCGTATTTTGGGATTTAATGAGATTATACCTTTATTATATAAGTTTTAAAAGTCTTGAAAATCTGTGGTGTTACAGTTGGTATCAGAGCCTAAGTTTGACCCTAGTATAAGACTCTTAAAACCGGACTTTCGGACATTAGGCTTGAACTCTAGGTATTTAGGATCATAGGACTCAGGAATCTTAGGACGCGCGGTGAGATTGTGAAACCTACACATAACCTCCCCTCACTTTATCCCTCCCTTATCTGAAGAAAACTTTCCCCGCTTATCACGTCAAAAGAAGGGCACCAAGCCCCAATTTAACGTTCTTATAAACATTGACCCAGGAAGACGACAGCATGGCACCCAACAGAAGACAATCAAGGACTTCAGAACCCTCCGCACACTACCCCCTAACCCAAACACTACAACAACTAATGCAAGTCGCCCAAGCACTAAGCGACGTAGCTCTCCGCAACAACAGGCCCCCACCACCTCCATTGAACGCGAACTCAGACGTCGCCCGACAAGTCTCAAACCATCGACCGCCCACGTTCTTAGGAGAAGAGGACCCCGTAATCCTGGAGGAATGGATCCGGACCCTCGACAGAATTCTCGGTCTAGTAGAATGCCCAGAAGAACGTCGCGTGGAGATAGCCTCGTTCTACCTCTGACACGAGGCCGATCTTTGGTGGATCCACAAGGGTCCCACTTACCAACAAGAACCGGGGTTCAACTGGGAACACCTCAAAACGCGACTACGTGAGCGATTCTTTCCAACACACGTAAAAGCGTCCATGTACGAAGAGTTTCTCCATTTGAAACAAGGGACAGCTACCGTCATGGAATACCACAAACAATTCCTTGAACTAGCACGCTTCGCACCCGAACTAGTCCCCACCGAGGTAACCAAAATAGAGAAGTTCGTATCGGGCCTCAACTTTGAAGCCCGAAAAGCACTAGTGGTAAGCAGACCTCGGACTCTCAACGAGGCTTACTCCAGTGCCGCTAACCTCTACCGAATCCAACTACTCCAACGCGGGGTTCAGGAACAAATACGAAAGATGAACACCAGAGGAGGGGCACCACCGGTAAAAAGGGCCAGAAACAACACCAACACAAGACCGAGTAACCTGACCAACCAAAGGCCACCCCTGGGAAACAACGACACTAGCGCCAGAAGCTTTCCTTGTTCGAAATGCAACAAGAACCATAGAGGCAAGGATTGTATGGGCAATCCCTTACGATGCTTCAACTGCGGAGAGGAAGGACACAAGGCCTTCCAGTGCACCCAACCCCAAAGACCACGCACCACCACCACGGGGGCACCGCTCATCAAGGAAACTACGGCGCTCCCGGGAAAATATACGTCATGAGCCGCACCCAGGCCGAACTCGGGAATGAGAGCAACCACGAGGAAGAGAACCTAACCCCAGCAGACGAGGACCATACAAACCCCGCGGAAGAAAATCAAGAGGACGAGTTCTGTCTAGGGTAGTCCAGCAATTTCCTTGAAATCACCTCCGTAGTAGAATTACTTACTTAGCTTAATTACTTCGGAAATATTATAAATAAAAGATTAGTTCGAAATTCGGCCCTACTTACGGGGGTAGAACTAAAACTATACAAACTAGCCAAGCCCTCACCACTAGAAGACAAAAGAAGGAAAAAGACAAGGGCCCCATCATCAAAAAACCTTGTGTTACACATGGGAATTAAACCCTTAACCTCCCACTTACAAGGCCAAGGTCTTGACCACTAGGCTAAGGGTGTTTCTTGAAACCTCAAGGGAACACTCCCTTGTTAAAGCTCCTACAAATCCCTAAAACCCACAAAATCCCCAAATAAAAAAAACCCTTCTTCTTCCCCTTCTTCTTCTTCCTCTCCCTCACTTCCTTCCCTTCCCTCTCCCACTCACCTCACCTCCCCACCAAAGAAAAAAATCCGGCAACCACACAAAACCACCACCCGTCGACCGCCGTCACCGGCCGAGTACCGACCGCCAGCCCCCTACTGCCGCGCCGCCGCTCAGCCAGCCTCCCGTCTCGCCCGGAGACCGCCCAGCAGCAACCCGCTGCCGCTGCCTCCCCTCGTCGCACCGACGCCGGAACCCACCTAGCCGCCACCTCCCTCGCAAACGCCGCACCACCGAGGACCTCGCAGGAAAAACGTGCCGGAGCTCCGACGCCGTCTCACCGGAAAGTTCACCGGATAGTTTCACCGACAAGAAAAGCTTCACAAAGCCGAAAAAGCCCCTCGGAACCCGCACCCCAGAATGGAGCAACGCTGATTACACCGTGATCGGAGGTAAAGCCCTTGAACCCGATCAATTTTCTCCGGAATTGGTTGACATGCTTAAACACCAAGGGCTTTTGGATACGTACCTCACCATCAAGGGGGATACGTACCCCGAATTGGTGAAAGAATTCTACTAACATCTCGTAGCCACCAAACGGGGAGATAAGCTAGAAATGACCACCAAGGTCTGCGGCAAGGAAATTATACTTTTCGAAGGCCGTTTGGCCAAACTCTTGAAATTGACCACCACGGGTGTGTCAAACTACGACCGAAAGGGGTGGATTGATACCCAAAATAGGGGATACAAGGACTATCTTGGGTACCTACTCGGGAAAGAGGAAGGATTCACCTCGGCCACACGATCGGATAGGAAGTGGCTATCGGCGGAGCAAAAGATATTGGTTATGATTGTAACCGATAGCCTCTTGCCCACAAACAATAAGAGCAAGGATGTAGGGAGCCTATAATGCGCCTTTACCTATCTCTTGAAACATAAAATCAAGTTCAACCTGCCGGCGCTCATGCTAAAACACATGGAGTTTTGCAAAATAAACAACCGGCTTAGCCTACCCTACGGGATGATCCTAAGCTGGATCATGGAAAAGAAGGGGGTAGACCTAAGCCACAACGAGGTTAAGACCGCAAACGGCATGGTCTTTAACGCCCAAAACCTCCACCGCAACGACATCTACTACACTGACGATGCTATTATTTTTAGTACTGGGAGATAGGGGGCAATCTACAAAGTCATTCGTGCTTTAAAAGATTACGAAGGGATTTCTGGCCAAATGGTCAGTTTTCTTAAGAGTGCTTTTTATATGCATCCTGACACCTCGGGTCGGGTGACTCGTAGGATTGGGGACATCACTAGATGCATTCATAGATCCTTCCCTTTCACCGGTTCAGGTCTGGAAGAAGTGTGTTTATTTTTCATCTGTGGTGGACAAGGTAAAGGCCAAATGCCTTGGGTGGAAGCGTCGGCTGCTATCTAAGGGGGGGGGGGGGAAGCAATCTTAATTACTTCTGTTTTGCAGGCTATTCCTTTACATATTTTTGCAGCTTGTGCCCCTCCTAAGCAGGTTATTCAGGACCTGGAGCAGTGTTTTGCCGCCTTTTTCTGGAGCGAGTCGGGAGGTGCACGCTACAATTGGGCTTCATGGAAAACGCTCTCCCTACCTAAAAAAGAGGGTGGAGTGGGATTCCTTGACATTGACTTGATGGTGCGGGCATCTAGTGCGAAGCTTTGGTGGAATTTCGCAAGATGTATTCCCTGTGGGGAAGTTTCATGACTGCTAAGTACTGCAGTCGAGTTCACCCGGTGGCAAAACGAGCGCGAACCTCCGATTCACACACTTGGAAGTGAATGCTCAGCGTCAGGAATGAGGTAGAGGTAGTCTTAGGATGGCGCCTGACTCACGGGGATGTTAATCTCTGGTGGGATAATTGGTTCGGCATCGGCACACTAGGGCGCCTTTACCCCTTCCCGGGGGTTGAGTACTCTGGTGATCTATTGTCTAACTTCATTCAGGACGGAGAGTTAGACCTATCGGCGTATGATGACCTTCTGCCGCCTGGGTTGGAGGCTGACATGTCCCATCTGGGTCGAAGAGTAGCTGACATCCCTATTTGGCGGGTGGCTACGAACGGTTTGTTTTCTTTTTCCTCTGCAAAATCTTTATTCAGACCTGAACCGGTGCAGTCAGATCCTCTTTTGAATGCATGTTGGCATAAGCATTTGCCCTTTAAGGTGTCATTTCTTGCTTGGCATGTGTTAAGGGGTCGCTTGCCCACTGATGATGTCATGGCTAGATTTTGGCGCCATATTGTTTTCAGATGCTGGTGCTGCAATAACCCTGTTAGGGAAACTATTGAGGATGGGGATTTTTTATGGGATCACTCGGCTTGCGATTCAGTCATCGGGGTCTACGGACGCTCTTGACTGGGTGGAAGCGGGTGGTTTCACATAACCGTCTTGTTGCTTTTGTTATTTGCAGGTTGCCTTATCTTATCCTTTGGGAGTTATGGAAGCACTGGAACACATGCTTACATGGCAGAGGGCCGCCGAGTGTACCTCGAGTGGTGTATAGCGTTGCCAAAGGGGTGGCAGAATGTCTCTTTAGGCGATGGCCGCAGGAACACATCTTGCCACCTAATTGGCCGGTCATTCTGTCCTACATAGATTCCACTGTATCGCGGCGCGTGGTTCACGCTGTTAGATGGGATCCCCCTCCGGATGGTTCTATAAAGCTCAATTTTTCATATTCTGAGTCGTTGGGTGGGACTGCTGCCTTAGTACGTAATCGGGGGGGGGGGGGGGGGGGGGGGGGGAGGGGGGGTGGTTTCTGCTACGGCCTAGCCATTTCGGCAGTCGACGGGTTTCTGGACTTTTTCCACGTTATGCACCGCTCTCTTGAATGGTGTTTAGCCGAGGGCTTTAGGTCCCTGGTCTTAGAGTCTGTATTGCCTGAGCGTAAGGGTTATGTAGACCCCACCACACCTAGTCTATGGGTCTTTGACTCTGAAGTGTCACAACTCCGGTTTCTTTGTTCCTGTGCATCTGTTCCTGCCGCATGGTAACCTCTCGGTGGTTGCATTGGCAGATTGGGTTGGGGATAAGGATGGGGATTTTATTTTCCTTAATTTGTTAGACTTACCACCGAGGGTGCGTGCGTTGCTTGTTCATGATGATATCCCATCGGTGGTTTTTGCTGATTATGACCCGCCTTGAACTATGGTTTTGCTTTTGATGAATTGTATTACGTTTAAGAAATAAAAAGAGAAAGTGAGGAAAAGGGAAAAGGCACTTATAAAGAAAATTTGAAATGAAGGGAAAGTACTACTTAGCGGCAATGATGGTTTGGCTTTGTGCCAAGCCTAGTGTAACACCCCGTGTTACGGCCTTTAATCCTGGATTAATTATTTAATTAATCCCGCTAATAATAATTAAATATGATTAATTATGTTAGGTTCCCCTTTAATTAATTAATAGGGTCCACCATGAACCGTGGACCCTTGCCTAAATTAGAGGCTTAAGCCTATTAGGAATAAAGATAGTAAACCTTTTACTATTCAGATCCTAATTGGGAATCCTAGACCTAGTTATCTATTAGGAATAAAGGAAGTAGGCCTTTTACTATTCAGATTGTGATTAGGATCCGCTTTAATTAATATGGACCCTTATCCCTAAAGCAAGTCCCTGAGTCCTATAAGGAATAGAATTAGTAAACCCATACCATTCAGGCCCTAATTAGGAGTCTTAAATATATAAATAGGGAACTTAGGAGACACCCAGAACCCCCCACACGCCTAGACGCCCCATCACCCCAGGAGAGCTCCAAGAATTCCCTTAGAAGAAATCAAGAAAGCAAGAAAGCTTAAAGAAAGATCCTTCATAGCAAAGGAATTAATTAAGGCTAAGAGGTAACCCATGTCTCAACAAAACCTATTTTCATAGCTATGATTTCCCCCTTAGGGTTTCCCCCATATGATTGTAAATGGCGAATTACTATGATTATTATTGATGTTGATTTAATGATTCCATGGGGAATCTTGATAATCTTGATATTTGGAGTTTCTTGATAATTGTGATGTTCTTGATGATTAATTGGGATTCTTGATGATTTCATGTTGTTCTTGATGATTATGATGTTCTTGATAATTAATTGGTATCCTTGATGATTATGTGTTGTTCCTACCGAATCTTGCAATTAGAAGACGAACCGTATTCTTGTTGATATAAAAGTAATTAGAACCCTAGGTTGTACCGGATGCTTGATTCTTGGATTATCGGGTGGGAAATCGCATGTTTGGGTGTTGATTATGTTTAGAAAAGCATGATAGGCCATGTGCCGTTCGTTTCCTGTATTTGATCCGTTAATTGTCTACTTGTTGTTGTTAATTGCGTGGTAAAGTGTCTAAGCATGGTTTCGGGTTCCACAACGGTTCCCGGGACGAAAAGTGGTGAAAAGAGTCAGTGGGGGGTAGGTGGGGGGTAGGGGACCCACCACTTACCCGCGGCAATTCGGGCAGTCCCGGCAGCGGGCGGGCAGCTGCCCGCCGGGCACCCGCTGCCCGGAATAGTGACAGCCGGCGGGCAGCCGGCGAGTGGACCCCCACCCACCGGCTACCCGCTGGAATTTCTCCCACCTCGGGACCCCGGCTTCCCCGTTTGATGTTTCCCCGATCCCCGTGGTGTCCCAACGGACCTCGTTTGTCGTGCCTATGTCTAGTTTCATATTTCGGGTACCGTTCGTAGGGTTATGAGTCTCATGTATTGCATGCTAGTTGAATTGGTATTCCGTTGACCTAGGAGGAAGAAGTATGATCCCCTTAGGACTATTCTTTGTACGTGATGGATCACGCATAAGGTTGTTATACGCTTTATTCCCCTTCCCAATGTGTAATGTGGGTTGCATGTGCTTGCTATGTGTTATGTGTGCGTGTTGCCCCAATTCGGTTGCGATCGGATTGGTTATCCTGAGCTGCGGTTCAGAAGCCGGCTACAGTCAGATGGGAATTCCTGGCTGTAGTCGGATGACGGTATCCTGGGCTGCGGTTCAGAAGCTGGTTGTGGTCAGATGGGAATTCCTGGCTGCAATCAGATGACATTTTCCTGAGCTGCGGTTCAGAGGCTGGCTGTAGTCAGATGGGAATTCCTGGCTACAGTCAGATGACACACTCTCTTGGGCTGCGGTCCACTGTTTGGTTGCGATCAAACATTATGATGAGCTGCGGTTCATCGGTCGGTTGCGATCGACCTCCCCGTGTTGCGATACGGGGCATGGTGCTGTGGGGCCGTGTCAGAGCTATATGCGCTGACCCGCATGTATGGGCATGCGAGTGGTCCTGTGGCGCCAACAACGTGCGTTATGTGTTGTGATACGGACGAGTTGTGACTACGAGTGCCTTGGGACGTGACTATGGGTTTCATATTGGGGATTGTTTATGATGGGTTATGATTGCTGCTTATACCTTGCCTTATTTGCCTTATCTGTTATGAACTGCTTATGACTGTTATAACTGTTGCTTGTGTCTGACCTTATCTATCGAGTCATTCCCGGTTTTAAAGCTAGAGTTCGTAGGATATATTCTCATGCTCAAAATGGTTTTCGTATATCTATATATATCTCTATATGTATTGTATTTCAACACGTTGGAGTGGGTTACCAGCATCTCTCGCTGAACAGATATATTTGGCTTTCAGGCACGGAGGATTAGAGCACTGGAGCGCGCTAGAACTGGAGCGTAGAAGTAGTATAGTTTCCCTTTCGGCCTGCGTGCCATATTATGCATTTATATTTCAGAGGATAGTAGTTAGATAGCCTGTGCACCTGGGTTCTCTAGCCCAGGTGTGGCATAGCACCCCGTACACTTATGTTACGCTTTGGGATTTAATGAGATGTTACCTTTATTATTAAGTTTTAAATGTCTTGAAAATCAGGGGTGTTACACGTAGCCTCAACAACGTAGGTGTCAGCGGTACAAAAGGCACCCTGGTCCAGGCTGAACGGTGGCCGGGCAGGATCTATCAAATCCGTTGACCTAGTCAGGCTTGCTGCTGGCCCATAGTAGCTAATCCCGTTACGGTTTTGGTTACTGTTCGTTGCTGGTGCTGAGTGGAGATTGGCTGGCCTTTTTGTGTGGGCCTGCGTGCCTGTATTTTTGGCCTGCGAGCCGCGTCTCTATTTTCGTTATTCATCTTTCATTTATTTCTTTAGCGGAGATATTTCTAGACTTGTACCAATTCTTCATGTTTTATTGTTTTCTGCTGGGCTAGTTGAGTAGTTGGCCTTGCCGGCATAGGGCGTAGGGGGCGTTCCAATACTGGGGGTTTTCTCTTTCTGCTTTGTGCTCTCTGTGCCTGTCCTGCTTCTATCTGTGGCTGTGTGGTTCGTGGGATTTGATTCCTGTGTTTCATACAGAGCATACAGTCTAAGGTGGGAGCGCTCTCTTAGTCTGCTTTAAATATTTTGCTTGAGTTGGCAATTGGAAAAAAAGGCTGCTTGTTCTATGAGATGACGCACTAACCTACGAAGAGAAACCCGTAAGGATCCTGGACACTAAGACAAGGGCCACTCGCCAACGAACCATAGAAATGGTAAAGATCCTCTGGTCCAACCACGGAACTGAAGAGGCAACATGGGAACTTAAAGACGCCATGAGGGAACTCTACCCCGAACTCTTCACACAAGGTAACCAAGGCGAAGTCATAGGATAAGGGAGGAAGTCGACTCAACAGACCAAAGCTTCGGGGACGAAGCTTTTCGTTAAGGGGGGGAGGGTGTAACACCCCGTGTTACGGCCTCTAAACCAACTAATTATTTAATTACTTACCCTAAAAAGAGAATTAAATTCCAGTAATTAATTAGGAAGAGTCCACCATAGACCATGAACCCCAAAACCATTAGTCCTATAAGAAATAGAATTAGTAAACCCATACCATTCAAACCCCAATTAGGACTCTTAGATATATATAAATAGGGGTATAGGAGGAACCTAGAATTCACACCACAATACATATCACCACACAAGAATTCCCAAGAATCCCCCATAGGAGAAATCAAGAAGAGGAGATCTTAGAGAAAGAACCTTTATAGCCAAGGAATGTGACACCCCAAAAATCCACATTCAATCCATGGATTAATTGAGTAATTAATCCTATTTTATTTGAGGAATTAATTCCTAAAATCCTGATTTTTAATACTCAAGGACTAGTATTTGACTAGTCAATCTTTAAGTTGTGTTGTACCTTGAGCTTTGAGGGGAGTTCCCTTGTTCCTTACACTTTCTGAAGGTTAGTAAGGGTATTCTTGACTTTTCACCAAGAGTTAGTATTGTAACCTAACCTAGAAGACTTCTTCATTTCATTCCTTACAATTCCTAGAATTAGCTCTACCTTCTCTCTAGAAAAGAAGTGTAGCTTATTCTCCAAGCTAAGTTGAGACCCTTGTCAAGATTTCCAAGATTTTCTTCCAAGATTCAACCTTTCACCTATTTGGGCATCTAGGAGGGTAATATATAAGTCTATCTTCTGTTTTTTGTTCCATCTTAGATGTCTTTTTCTTAAAGGTAGGATCTTTATGATCTTTTGGTTTGATCTTGAAGTGGGTTTGGAAAGTAAGTGGAAAGTAAGCCTTGTAAGGAGCTTGTGAGGTGTAAAGTGAAATCTTTTGGTCTACAAGAGGTAACCCATGCTCTACTAAAACCTATTTTGCTTACCTATATGTGATTTCTTGGATTCTACTTGTGTTTTGCTAGGAAATGTGAGGGTTTATGCATTTGTCTTGTGATATTGCATATCTAGAGCTTGTGTTTATGGTTCCTTTGTGCCATTGCTTGGCATTTTCCATGATTCAAGTCATTTTGTTGTATTGGGTGAGATTTGGCATGTTTTGGACTTGAATTTGTGTTTGGAGAAGAAAATCCCCGAAGGGATTTGTTGTGGTACAATAGTGTACCCGTGGGCGGGGCACCACCCGCCGGCCGACCCGCAGGTACACGGCCTTGTGGGATGATGTTCCCGCGGGCGGAACCACGGGTGGGGCACTACCCTTGGGTCTACCCGCGGGTACATGGTTGGTGTTGTGATGGGATTTGTTCCCCGTGATTCGTTTGACTCAGTATTTGGTCTTTTGACTTCCCGATGTTCTTTTGTGGAACTATTTGAGTGTCTTATTGATGTTTTGTATGTCTAGAACTATATGGTAGGTATCCATGTAGGACTTTGGTGTCTTGAATCATGCTAAGTGTTCAACATTGTGTTTCGTAGGACAGTGAGGTGTCTTGTGTGTTCCTTGGAACTATCTTGAGTTTCCCCGTTGATAAGCATGCTAGTTTGTTGTCTAAATGCTAGCGTGTGTGTTGTTTGTACCTTCTGTTTGGTTGATGATAACTTGCGTTATTCATCGTTGTTGTCGTTGGGCTGTGACTCGTTCCTTGATTGAGTATGTTTCATACCTTCATTTGTTATCCGTTGTTTGACTCTTGTTGAGTTGTGGTGCGTGTGTGGCTTTACCTAGATTGCACGATTAGTTGTATGGGACACTAGTCAGCAAGGTATTGCAGCGGTCCTCGTAGTGGCCGTGGCGTGATTATGGAGCTGTGGCCTTTGTGTAAGGTTCACGTTTTTGGGGGATAACAGGTGTTATCCCGGCATGTGTGCTATGTGCGTGTACGGTACCTCGTGTACTATGAAATCGGTGGTTTTGTTGGAGGACTGTTGGAGGGGGAATGATGATTCCCGGGGGAATAAGGTTGGACTGTATGTACAGGGGTCCTGGAAGTAAAGGTAGGAACTATTTATAAGGTTGGGGGTAGCCATAAGGTTGGAACAGGGCATAAGGAAGGCATATCAACTCGTGGCGGGTGATGTCACGAGGGCTTGTGTAGCCGTGGTTGTGTGTTCTCTCTTGTGACGTGTGTAGTCACAAAGGCATGTGTTGCCTAGGCATGTGTTGCCGATTGTCGTGTCTTTATCCTTGTGGTGTCGTTATCCGTTGTGGTCTTGGGATGTGTTCCCGTGGTGTTTATTGATGAGTGTTGAGTCTTGAGTTGGTGTTTACTCTCGGTTTTACACTTATATATATGTATTGCGTTTCGAAATGATTTTGTATATATACCCTACCTATGTATGATACTTAACAGGTATTGGTGGGTTACCAGCATTATCGCTGACCGGGCATCGTCCCAATGTTTATCTTTGTGTCTTTCAGGTGATGTCTAGACGAGCGCGATGTTAGTGGCCGGTAGTCTAGTATCTTTACCTGTGTTTTGTGGCCTGTGTGCCGTTGTAGTGTTAAACTATTACCTTTTGGAATAGATGTATACACTTGTTATAACACCCCGAAATTTTAAAACTTTTGAGACTTATATAATAAAGGTAAATTCTCATTAAATTCCAAAACATAACATAAGAGTACGGGGTGCTATGCCACACCTGAGCTAGAGAACTCAGGTGCACAGGCTAACTAACTAATATCCTCAATAATGTCAGTACAAAAGCATGGCACGCAGGCCGAAAGGGAAACTATCTACTCTACGCTCCAGATCTCTAGCGCGCTCCAGTGTCTACTCGTCTATGCCTGAAAGCCAAATATATATGTTCAGCGAGAGCTGCTGGTAACCCAATCCAACGCGTTGAAATACAATATAGGTAGATATAAATAGATATACGAAAATCATTTCGAGGCAGGAAGATATATACTTAAGAGACACTAGTTTTAAAACCAGGAATAGACTCGACAGACAGGGATAAGCACTTTCAACAGTTATAACCAAGCATATAAAGATACTAGCATATATCCTATGGTCACCAATTCACTTCATTCCATTCACGTCATCATTCAATTCTCATCTCATCACACAAGCATACTTTGGTGGCGCCACAGGACCAATCGCATGCCCATACATGAGGGTCAGCGCATATAGCTCTGACATGGCCCCGTCGTACCCTTCCTCGTATCGCAATACAAAGGGGTCGATCGCAACCGACCGATGAACCGCAGCTCATCATGATGTTTGATCGCAACCAAACAGTGGACCGCAGCCCAAGAGTGATCATCTGACCGCAGCCAGGAATATGAACCGCAGCTCATGTAAAACGTTTGATCGCAACCAAACGGTGGACCACAGCCCAAGAGTGTAATTCTGACCGTAGCCAGCTTCTTAACCATAGCTCAAGAATAACAAATTTGATCGCAACCAAATTGGGATATCATTCACACATAACACATATCAAGCACGTGCAATCCACATTAACACATTGGGAAAGGGGAGAAGACGTATAATGAAATCTATGCGTGGTCATCCACATACTAGGAATAATCCTAAGGGGTTCATACTTCATTTACCTAGGCCAACGGGATACAATTTCAACTAGCATGCGACATATAAGAGTCTTTTATCCTACGAATGGCACCCAAAACACCAAACTAGACCTAGGCACGATAAACGGAGTCCGTTGGGACACCACGAGGGTCGGGGAAACATCAAACAGGGAAGCCGAAGACCCAAGGTGGGCAAATTCCATCGGGTAGCCGGTGGGTGGAGGACCACCCGCCGGCGACAAGTCTCCGGGCAGCGGGTGTCCCTACCCCCACCTACCCCCCACTGACTCTTTATCAAAATAAACGTCCCAAGATCCGTTGTGGAACCCGAAACCATGCTTATACACTTTCAAACGTAATTGACGACACCACGTAGACAATTAACGGATCAAAAGCAAGAATCATATAGCACATATCCTATCATGATATCTAAACACAATCAACACCCGAACATGCGAAATCCCACCCAATTATATCAAGAATAACACAATACGAAATCCCCAATTTGACCTAGGGCTCTAATCACATTTAAATCATCAAAATCATAGTTCGTCTTTTAACATCAAGAAACGTCAAGATTCGTCAAGAATATCACATAACCATCAAGAACCTCTTATCATCATCAAGATCATCAAGATCACACATAAAATCATCTCACCAATTATCAAGATCATATCATCAATATCATAAACGATTCATCAAGACACAGGTATAGAGAGGAGGCCAAAGAAGATAATTATAGCAAGGAAAATAGGTTTTGTTGAGACATGGGTTACCTCTTAGCCTTAATTAATTTCCTTGGCTATGAAGGGTCTTTCTTTAAGATTCCTTCTTTCTTGATTTCTCCTAGGGGGATTCTTGGAAGTTCTTGTGTGGTGAGATATTATTGTGGTGTGGGTTCTAGGTGCCTCCTATGTCCCCAATTTATTTACCTAAGAGTCCCAATTAGGGTCAAAATACTACAGGCTTGCAAATTCTATTCCTTCTAGGACTAGGGGCTTGGTTTTAGGGATAAGGGCCCATGGACTATGGTGGGCCTTCTCCTAATTAATTACTGTAATTTAATTCTTTCTTTTGGGTAAATGATTAAATGATTAATTGGTTTTAGGGGTCGTAACACGGGGTGTTACACTTGCAGATTGATCGCCGTAGCGTTTACCGTGTTTGGTAGACGTGGCATAACACCCCGTTTGGATTTCTTTTATCTTCCGCTGTGCTAGTTTTGTCGTTTGATCTGCAGGTGTTAAGGCCTTTAATATAGGTCATCTTTGGGGGTGTTACAAGGAATCTAATTAAGGTTAAGAGGTAACCCATGTCTCAACAAAACCTATTTTCCTTGCTATAATCTTCTGCTTTGTCTCCTTCGCTATGCTTGTGTCTTGATAAATCTTTTTTGATGATTATGATATGATCTTGATAATCTTGATGATTGTAAGAGTATCTTGATAATCTTGATGATTATAAGAGGATCAACTTGGAATCTGCATTAGAGAAGTTTTCCTTTATTTATCTTACCTTGATTTATATTAAGTTGTTATTAAATATGTATTTTGCTTGTGTGGTTATGCTCTATAATGGTGAGTAATAGGTTTAGGGGTATGGATTAGGGTTTTATTGCTTTTCATGTGCATATATATGTGAATCTTGCATATAGGTAGAAACCTCATTTTTAGAGTGCATTCTTGTGAAGGAGTATCTTGTTGATCTTTTGGATCCTTGATGCGTTGCAAGGGTTGGCTTTGTATTGGGGAGTAATTCACACCCACGAGAGTTGGATGGGAAACTCAAACCATCCTCTTCACAACCTCCATTTTCACCTTCTAGATGAGGGACAATAAGGGCTTGATAATGCTTTTGTGCTTAGGGGTGTGGAATTGGTAGCGTCATGAGAGTGGGACGATTCCTTGCCCCAATTCGAGGTTGAAAAGCCTAGGATTCATTTGTGTATGAAGAGTGAACTTTGAAGTGGGCATTTCTCCCTTGTTGGTAGAATTACTTTGAGCACTAGGGAAATAATATCCCTAATTCAATCCCATTGTTTCCTTTATTGCAAAGTGTTGTAGTTAAATGTTCATTTATGAATTTGATATATGTTGTGTGCCCCAATCATACCTCATCATGTTGCTTTGAAGCAAGAAACGAAATAAAACGAGTATTTTCATCACCCAATTTTGATGACGATGACAACCAAGGCCCTGATACCAAAATGATGTGGATTTCCCGGCTTGATATTGGATTCACGGTCAAGAACTCCACAGCACAAGTCATGCTCCCATTTCAAATTTCCTGTCCAACTAATTTCTTAAAAACAATGGGTTGTTCATGGTGAATTTAGGTTGATGTGGGGTTTGGGAAATGGCTTAGGAACGTGCATAGATGAGTAGGGAGCTGCCACACCAAGTTGAAGGGTGATAAGGCTAATTGGGATGCCACAAAGAGGCTGATATCCTGGATAACTTAGAAATTCCTCCTATAATGCTAGAACGGACATAGAAATGCAAATCACATATCCAAAAGAATTCAAAATTTAATAAAAATCCATAAAAATGAGGTCTTTAGCCCTTTAAAATAGGCTATATATGTTCCAAAACAAGAGTTGAACTCCTAATTAGTAGTTTCAACTAATAAATTTAAAGTAAATGTGACTTAATTTGCCCATCTGATTTGATTTTAGGTTCTTTTGCCTTCTTCCAAGCCAAGCAATGAAATTGGACCCCTTTAAAATATTTTTGAACTTAATTTTTAGGCTAACTTATTATTTCAATCCATGCATAACCAACCTGACACATTCCTTCACCAAATTGGTCTTCAAAAACTCTAGTTCGGTCTTTATTTTTGTTTGTATTTAAATGGTCCTCCAAATGCTCCAAATGCAAAGTTATGAAATTGACCGACTTGGCATCTCCTTGTGAAGCCCATCAAGTGTCTTGGTGCAATCTTTTTGCCAAATTGTATGGATCAGTCCATTCATAGCCTCTTGTAATTTTTTGACTCTTGAACACGTCATTGGGTTTTCTCTTATTTGAAGTTGATCTCCAAGCCTTTGGTTTTCCTCAACAATTTCCTTAGTTGATAGGGAACAGAAAGAGAATAACTTTTATTTAAGGACTTAGACACTGGATATAACACCCCCTAATTTCCATGCTATTTAAAGGCTTAAACATGCAGATATCTAAACAAACATCAAACACAGCGGAAGTCTAACAAGGATTATATAAACTAGAAACGAAAGGGGTGCTATGCCACCCTCACCCAGTGGTGAACGCACAGGATAACATCTGCATAATTCACAATCTAAAAGCCATACATGTCCAAAGTACTAAAGTCTATCCTTGGCATACAGGCCATAACAACACAAGATGGGAGCTACAATAGTAGGTACTAGACCGCGCTCACGTCTAAACATCACCTGAAAGAAACACATAAAAGATGGGACGACGCCCAATCAGCGAATAATGCTGGTAACCCACCAATACATTTGAAATATCATACATAGATAAGATATACGTTTGTAAAATCATTTCCGAAACGGAATACATATATATAAGTTCAAAACCAAGAGCAGAAGTCAACACAAGACTCAAACACTCACAACAAAGATAAAGGAACACATCCCAAGACCACAAAGGACAACAACGACTCACTAGGACGGCTCAAGGTATAATCTACCATCACACAGTAGATTAACACCCGACATGCATAACACAAGAGAGTAAAGACACCACCAATGGTAACACATGCCTTTGTGACTACACACGTCACAAGAAGAGAACTCACAACAACGGCTACACAAGCCTTCGTGACATCACCCATCACGAATTGATATGCCTTTCTTATGCCCGGTTCCAACCTTATGTCTACCCCAACCTTATGTCTCGTTCCAACCTTCATCTCCAAGACCCCTGTACACCAAGTCCAACCTTATTCCTCCGAGGACCGTCAACCACTCTCCAACAGAACCACTGATTTCATAGTACACGAGGGTACCGATCACACACACGGCAACACATGCCACCCAAGAAATACGTGAACCTTACACAAAGCTCACAAACTCCATAATCACGTCATGGCCACCACGAATACCACTGTCGTACCTTGGTGATTAAGGCCCCATAAACCGAAATCGTGCAATCCAGGTACAGCCACACACACATCACACCTCAACAGAAATCAATCAACGGATCACAACGAAGATATGAAACCATACTCAATCAAGGAATAGATCACAGTCCAAAAACAATGATGAATAACACAAGTCATCATCAACAATAGGAAGGTACAAACAACACACACGCTAGCATTTAAACACCAAACTAGCATGCTTATCAAACAGGTAATCCAAACGTAGTTCCGAAGGACACACAAGACTCATCATCGTTCAACGAATCACAATGTTGAACACTTAGCACGATTCAAGACACCAAAACCTACATGGATCCCTACCACATAGTTCTAGATATACGAAACATCAAGAAGACACTCAAATAGTTCCACAAAAGAACATCGAGAAGTCAAGAAACCAAATCACGGGGAACAAATCCCCCAACAACCACCTCATGTTCCCCGCGGGTGGACCCACGGGTCGACCCCCACCCGAGGTTCCGCCCGCAGGTACATACCCACAAGCCATCTTGTACCCCGCGGGTGGGCGGCGGGTAGGCTACTACCCGCCGTTCCGCCCGCGGGTACGTACCTGTACACCAAAATAATTCCTTCGGGGATTTTCAACACCAAGCTCAAATTCAAGTCCAAAACATGCCAAATCTCACCAAATACAACAAAATGACTTGAATCAAAGGAATAGCCAAGACATGGCGTACATGAACCTTAATAAAAAGCTCTAGATATTGTTAGGAATAAAGTGTAATGGTTTTGATATGCCAAATATGTATTTGTAGAACCCCCAATTTTATTTTATAGGTCTAGTAGAGTCTTAGACCATGATTGGGAAATTATTTAAGTTGCAAAAGATAAAAATAGAGGAAGATGCATGAAAATGGAAGAAGAAGATATCAAGCCTAAAATCAAGAATTGTCTGGATATAATGACAAATAGAAGAAGATGAATAATATGAAGTTTCACGCCAATGCTACTCAAAAATAATTCCCAGGAGAATTTTCGTTGAAGAAAATTAAGATTAGAAGATTGCATGAATTTGACTTGGAGATCAAGCATCTACGGAAAGAAAGGAGTACATCAAAGAAGATTGGAGATTTAACTAATAGGTTGTATGAACGAAGTGGAAGATGCTTGATATATTATGCGAAATGGCTCAAGTTTAAAACTCACCATTAATAATTTTTCAAGGTAAAATTTGAGAAGCCAAATTTAATTAAATCTGATGGAGTTGGGCGCAAGCAATTTCACTTGGGTGGCAATTGAGAAGCAATTGCACTTGGGAGCCAATTTCATAGCAATTGAAATTGGGAGCTACTTTCATATGAGAATCAATTCAAGTTGGGAGCCAATGTAAATTTTAAATTGGGAGCCAATTCAAGTTGTAGTATGGGATGCAATTTCAAAATTGGGGATGCAATTTCAAAATTGGGGACCAATTATAAGAAGACATTGAGAATGAATTGAATTGAGATGAAATTCAATACCAGGAGAAGTCTGGGAGCCAATTTCGAAGTCAAGGTTAATACAATTCAAATTGGAAGTAATTAAAGCACCAGGAGAAGTTTGGGAGCCAATTGCAAGTCAAAGTTAATTGGCTCGGCAAGTCAAAGTCAATTGGGAGCCAATTACAATGGAGAAATTTAAATTGGGAGCCAATTGCAAGTCAAAGTCAATTGGGAGCCAATTACAAATGAGAAATTCAAATTGGGTGCCAATTACAAGTCAATTGAAATTGGGTGTCAATTACAAAGGATAAATTGAAATTGGGAGGAAGTTCAAAGCCAGTTTGAAGTCTGAGAACACCAAGGCGTGAGAATGAGGAAGATGAAGAAAAACTTACAGTGAAAATATTCTCACAAGGAAAAATACTAGTCTAACTAGTATGGGATTAAATTGAAGAATATTTTTGAAGTATTTAAATCCCAAAGATACAAGGACCACCTCAGAGCTGATCAGAGAAGCAATTCTACACAAAACAGAGACCTAGATATTCCCACTAAATGAGAGAAAACCAGAGGAATATCAGATGAAGTTGAAGCTCTATCAACGGCTAGCTTATCTGTTCTGACACTTTGCCAGAAGATAAGATAAGATCTCTGACAAAAAGATACAAGAATTCAAAAATGATATCATCTCTTTCCAACGGGCAGATCCTCATTACCAGCTATAAAATGATGAAGATATGAAGACTTGAAGAAGCAGAGCATGATATACGTGCAAAGAGCAAAGAGCTAAACAAGAGTTAAGAGCTAAAATCTAATTTGGTACAGAGCATACCAAAAGAAATCTTCAAGTGTGAGAAAAGAAAAATAACTCAGAGAGCTTAAAAAGAAATATTCTGAGAGTTCTAAAAGCAGAGCTAAACAGAGCATAAAAATCAAGTGCTTTACTTGATACGTTCAACGAGAGAAAACACTTAGAGAAATCATTCAAGAGTGTTAATCTTCATCAAAGAGACCTGCGCTTCATTGAAGATCAACTACAGAGTCTCGAAGTTGGAAGCAAGACAACACATGTTTTGGAGCAAAACAAGAGAACGGAGGAAAGTAGCACGGAGCTGTGAAATCCTGGATTGTCACACGGAGCTATGAGATCCGAAGCAGCAGTGTCGGAGGCACTGGGCGTGATTAGTGCGGGCTTTGTGATCAAAGCACTAGATCACGGGATACGTTTCTACCGGAGAGTGGAAGACGGGGGGGAAAGTAACGCAGAGTCGTGAAATCCTGGGATAGTAGCGCGGCGACGTGAAACCCGAAGCAACATTGTGGTGTCACTGGGCGTGATTAGTGTGGGCTTGGTGATTAAAGCACTAGATCACGGAATTCATTGTATCTTGGAACCAAGAAGTGGTAGATATAGTGAATTGCTCTTGGAGAGAAGAGCAAGTGGAGTAGGAGGATTACACCACCTCCGAACCACTATAATTGTCTTGTGTTCTTTACTGCTTTCTTTACTTACTGCTCTTTATCTGCTTCACACGAGATATACTGCTCACAATCTCAGATATACTTTATCTTTATTTATTTCTGTAACGCCCCGTGTTACGGCCTTTAATCCCAAATTAATTATTTAATTAATCCCGATAATAATAATTAAAAAGGGTTTAATTTGGTTAGGATTCCCTTTAATTAATTAATATGGTCCACCATGGACCATGGACCCTTGTCCCTAAACCAAGCCCTCAGTCCTATAAGGAATAGAATTAGTAAACCCATACCATTCATACCCTAATTAGGACTCCTAGATATATATATATAAGGACATAGGAGGCACCTAGAAGTCACACCACAATAGATATCACCACACAAGAATTCTGAAGGGACTCCCCACCGCCAAGCCTAGGGAGATCAAACGGATGGAAATCTTAGGGAAGAACCTTAATAGCCGAGGGAGGATTAATTAAGGCTAAGAGTTAACCCATGTCTCAACAAAACCTATTTTCTTCGCTATAATCTTCTTCTTTGGCTCCTTTATGATAATTGTGGTAAAATCTTGATGATTGATGGGATGATTTTATGTGTGATCTTGATGATCTTGATGTGGATCAAGGTGGGGTTGGTTACTAAAATTCACTAACAGTAAAGGACCCAAGCAAGTATGGGTACCTAAAGTTAATTAATCTTTTTTGCAGGATGTTTGGTACATCGATAGTGGTTGCTCACGCCACATGACTAGAAATAAATCATATCTAGTGAATTTCAAAGAAATCGATAGACCAAAAGTCATTTTCGGTGGAAATCAAATTTATGGAATTACAAATGGAGTTGGCATGATCAAGAAAAAATGGATTAAAGATTGAAATGTTTCTTTCGTTGAAGGATTGAAATTTAATTTGTTGAGCACTAGTCAATTTTGTGATAAAGGCTATCTTGTAGAATTTTCTAAAGATAATTGCCTACTAAAAAATGAGCTCACAAATGAGATTGTTCTCTCTGGAAAAAGATGAAAGAACATGTATATTGTTGATTGGAGTACAAGCAAAGATTCAGTGTGCTTAATGGCCAGAAATTCGAATGAAGCTAATTGGGAATGGCACAGAAAGCTCAACGACTTAAACTTCAAGACTATCAATCAACTCGCAAAGAAGAATCTTGTTGAAGGCTTGCCAGATATTATCTTCAAGAAGGACCAAGTCTGTGATGCATGCCAACGCGGAAAGCAAATCAAATCATCATTCAAATCAATGACACACGAGTCAACGTCAAGACCGCTAAGCTTACTACATATGGACTTATTTGGACCGGTTGATCCAATAAGTGTAAGTGGTAAGAAATATACACTCGTTGTTGTTGATGATTTTTCCAAGTACACTTGGAACGTGTTTCTCAAGAAGAAAAATGAAGTTGAGCAAGTTCTAGCGAAGCTGTTGAAGCAACTACAAAACGAGAAAGAATTGCAAATATCAAAAATACGAATGGATCATGGAACCGAGTTCGTGAATGGAGTTATACAATCTTTTTGCAATTCACATGGAATTTCTCATCAATTATCTGCCGCAAGAACACTGCAACAAAACGGTGTTGCCGAAAGAAGAAATCGGACGTTCAAAGAGGCCGCACGAGTGATGATTAGTGCTGCCGGTCTCCCGAAACGATATTAGGCGGAAGCTATCAACACTGCTTGCTACACGCAAAATCGAAGCATGATCCATAAGCAGTATAAGAAGATGCCATATGAGCTTTATAAAGGGAGAAAACCAAATATTGGTTATTTTCGTATTTTTGGATGCAAATGCTTTATTCATATTAATGATAAATTGCATCTAAAAGTTTTTGATGAGCGTGCAGATGAAGGAATTTTTCTAGGATATTCAGCTACCAGCAAGGCGTTCAGAGTTTTGAATAAAAGATCAATGGTGGTTGAAGAATCCATACACGTGGTATTTGATGAAAAATCACAGATCAATAATGGCGCTCTGGACGAAGAAATTGCACAAAATGGTAACAAGTGTGTTGGTCCCAAAAGAGGTATGGTGAAAGTCTAGAGAGGGGGGGGGGGGGTGAATAGACTTTCAAACATTTTAGCACAGTACCACAATTGCTAAGCCGGATATAAACCAAAACTCTTAACTAAATTGTTAGAGTATGGTGCACAGCGGAAATTAATAAACAATACGGTGTGTGTGTAGATTGTGTCAAGATTATTCTCGTGAGAAGCAAGCAAGTGCAATAAGTAAAGAAAGCAGTAAAGAACACAAGGCAATTTATAGTGGTTCGCGAGGTGATGTAATCCTCCTACTCCAGTTGCTCTTTTCTCCAAGAGCCAATTCACTATATCGACCACTTCTTGGTTCCAAGATACAATGAATTCCGTGATCTAGTGATTTGATCACCAAGCCCACACTAGTCACGCCCAATGCCTCCAACACTGCTGCTTCGGGTTTCACGTTGCCGCGTTACTTTCCCATGATTTCACGACTTCGCGTTACTTTCCCCCCGTCTTCTACGATCCGGTACAAACGTATCTTCCGTGATCTAGTGCTTTGATCACAAAACCCGCACTAATCACGCCCAATGTCTTCTGACACTGCTGCTTCGGATCTCACAACTCCGTGTGACAATCCAGGATTTCACAACTCCGTGTTACTTTCATCCTTTCCCTTGTTTTTCTCAAAAACAAGTTTTGCCTTGATTCCAACTTTGAGACTCTGTAGATGATCTTCGATGGTGCGCTGAGTCTCTTGAAGTTGATGAAGATTTTAACACTCTTGGATATTTCTTTTCTAAGCTCTGTATCACTCTGAGTGTTTTTCTCACAAAGAATTTATCAATTTAAGCTCCTGAGATAGAAAGCTTTCTTTGAATTTTGTATGCTCTGTTTAGCTCTGTTCTTTTCGCTTCTTGCTTATTTTCTTCTGCTTTCCAAAGCTTCAATATTCATTTATATGTAGCTGGTAATGAGAATATTTCCGTTGGAGAGAAACGTTCTCATTTTTGAATTTTATCTAGCTGTATAGCCTTTTCAGAGGATAAGATAACGTTGCAGATATGTCAGAGATTCTCTGCAAGTGGAGCTTGAGATTTCTGCAAAAATGGCGTCCCATGAATCTTCATCTGGTGTAGATCACGCCTCTTGGGATTTTTATCTTCAAAATATAATCTCCAATTTAATCCCTTACTAGTTAGACTGGTATTTTTGTTTCTGCAACTTCTTCTTATATTTTCCTCTGTACTTCACGTCTGGGTCTGTATACTGCTTCCAGACTTCATCTCTCCAGTTGACTTGGGAAATCTCTTCCCATGTGAAACTTCATCCCTTGCTATTTTTGGAAATGAAATCTTTATCCCTTGCTAGATTTGTCAATTGAAATCTCATCCCTTACTTGTTTTGGACTTGCAATCTCATCCCTTGCTATTTATATCTCCAATTGAATTGAAGCCCTTGAAAATCTCATCCCTTCAAATTGAAATTGCTTTCCCTGTGACCTTGCACATAATATTTCAAACTTCTACCATCTCGTCCGTACAACCTTTTGGTTACCTTCTTGTTTCACTTGGTGTACTCCTTTCTTTCCATAGATGCTTGATCTTCAAGATAGCTTCATGCAAACTTCAAGTCACGTTCTTTCTTCTTCGGGATTTCTTGTGGGATTTCTTCTTGAATATCATACGCATACATCGTCCTCTTTTTTTTTTTGCCATTTTCTCTAGGCAAATTCTTGATTTTTGGCTTGATATCTTCTTCATCCATTTCCTCAAATAATGAATTTATTTTTCCCTTTCTTGGTCTATGACTCGACTAGTCTAATGAAATAAAATTGGGGATCTATGATTTACAATATGGCTTATCAAAATCTATTACAATTTATTCCTAACAATTTCTCCCCTTTTGATAATGCCATAACCTATACTCAAACATTGGCATTAAGTTTTTGAAAAATATTTTCATTTTTCTTTCAATTTTATTTGACAAAGCCAAGATGAGTTTGACAAAAATAATTCTAGGGAAAATACTTTGTGAATTAATTCAGCCAAGTTCTATACGCATCCTTGATTAATATTTAATCAATTTTTATCTTTTCAAATTTTTGCATGCGTTTAACAATTCTTGTCCTTTTAATTCACGAACTAATACATGATAGCCAAAAAATAAATCAAAACAGACTTAGATCAGACCATGGGAAATATTTATTCATATTAGTTGATATAGGAAATATTATTATAGCCAAAATCATTCCAAAATGTAGATATTCAAAACGTCATATTTTTGAGGAGTTCATATCTTATTACCTTCTGGGTTTCTTGACTGCCATGTCAGCTTTCAATATGTCCTTGATATGTTCTCTCATCTTGCAGATATCGTTTTTGAATTTCTCACATTCAAATCTCTTAGTCACATTTCCAGCCATGTAATGTCCAAAGGCCTCTTTAATATTGGTGCCCGGAAGAGCTCCGGCTTTCCACCAAATTATGCATTCTTCAAAGCTTCTTTGGAGTCCCAAACTTTCACCATTATTGTTGGTATAATCTCTAAGCTCATACCACATCTCAGTTTGCTTCCTTTTTTCTTCTTCTTCCATATTCTTCTCAGATATCCATTGAGCTTGATCAGCTTTGGGCCATCTTTTCACCATACTTGGCACATTCTCGGATGTCCAAATTTTCTGCGGTGTTATGGTTCCTCTTGAGCATTTGAACCAATTTCGAGTTTCAGCAACTTTAGATGAGCTTGATCCAAGACTCGGAATTGCAAATTGAGCGAAACCAACTTAGGATTGTTGACCACGTCCTCGGCCACGGCCTTTCGTTGGTGCGGCGGTCAAAACTGGTTGTTGCGGTTGACTTCCAATGATGAATTCGTGTTGTTGTAAAGCCAGATGATTGAGAATTTCTTCCCCCCTTATGGCATTATCAATCAAAAAGCCAAGGGATTTGGAATCTTGATCTTGATCTTGATTAACACCATCATGTGTTTTGAGAGAAACATCCTGCAAATCATATATTTTGTTAGCCATAGAGGATAATTCTACCTCAAGGTGATTTATCCTTGTCTCTTAGTCTTGTATGGCCTTTATTTGTCTCATGTGTCTTTCATTGTTGATCTTCTCGGTAGCTTCTCGTTCCTTCTTCATCAGTTGGATTATCTCCAATAATCCTTCGGTGAGATCTCCTTTTTGATGTCTTTCGGCTCTGTCTATCTTTGTCTGCAAAGTATTTTGATACTCCAATAGCTCCTTAAGATTTTTTCGTGTGTCCTCAAAATGTTGCAAAGAGATATGTCCTTGCTCGGTAAGAGTTGTTCCAATCTTTTGACACACAACTTCACTTGTCTCTGTGACTTTTGCAAAAGGTGATGTTAACAAATCTTCTTCATCTTCTTCTCGAGTTCGGCTTCTACTCATGTTCAGAGAGTGTAGACTTTTGAACAAATTCCTTCGTGGATCACCAAGAACTGGATTTTCAATGAGTTGCAAATTTTCTTCTGGTGATTCGGCTTCTTCAAGATGATTTCCAGTTTCTTCTTCAATAACCTCTGTTCTTGAAATAATCTCTACATTTAAATTGACTTCTTCCAGAGAGTTATTTTGAAGAGACATCACAGAGTTGTTATCGTGCACTGGCGCTTCATATAAGTATTCCCCCCCCCCCCCCCCAATTGATGGTCTGATTTCACCATCAATTTGATCTCTTAATTCATCCCTTGTAGGGTCCATTGCAGTTATATCAATATTGGTGGGGGTCACATTTGATATCAAAAGTTCAGCACAGTGAACTCTGACAGGAATAGACTCATGCGTTTTAGAAGCTGAAATTGGTACCTCTACAAGTGTACTTCCTTCATTTGCCCTTTCTCCAAAATTTTCAAGAAAATCATTGGCTATATTAATTGAAGTATCACCTGGATGTCGATGAGTGTCATTTAAAGATCTGTGTAGAGCAATCTGTAATCTCACTTCATTCTCTTTTTCAATATCATTTGGAGAGACTTGATTGGCATCTTCTTGAGTTGCTGCGGCCACTCGTTTTCCCTTACTGTTCTTTTCTTGAAGCTTCAGCCTATAAACTTGATTTGCATCCATGTTTAGTGCTTCAAGCATTGAGTTAGTTCCTAGCCATTCAAAGGCTAATTCTTCACTTTGTATCAACTCTGAATCAACTTTGGAGATAAAAGAGTGATATCTTTCAAGTCCCCATTCCTTCCATGTTTGAACTCGGTCTAATTCCTTCATCAGTTCTGGATCATCTCGAGTTTGTGTTTTGTCGAACACAATGGGTTCAACATTAGTTTCAACTGCTGATTGACTCGAGATTCTCCTTTGCAAGTCATTGGAAACTTGCAGTTCAACTCCTGCAAACTCCATTCGGGTGGTGTCTTCTTCTATTGGCATCACGGGTATCTCAACTTCATGAGCTTCAGAATCTGCCACTTCCTGAAATGGAATAAGTGCTATAGCCGAGCTTACGGCTTCTTGATCTCTGTTGCTTGGGTTGCTAGAACCCATGTGTGCACTTGCTGCAGATGGAGTTTTACTGTTCCTTCTTCTAGAACTTTGAGGTGTGCTTGTGGAACCACCTGCTTCTGATCCTTTTCTTCGATTTGTTTTCTTGCCATAGTCGGGTCTAAATTTTCTGAAAAGTGTTCTGTAGATTCCAACATTTTTGTGTCTTCTAAGAGGCACATTCTTCTTTCTCAAAATTTCTCCAACAATAAGTCCATACCCAACTTTATGGAGAAACTGATTTCCTTCAAGTGGTCTGCCTTGAGGTTTTGCATTGTTTACAAAGAATATAAGGCGATTGAAGATGTATTTTGCCCAGTTGAATTTTATTCCTTGCATGATTCCGTTCATCAGACTTACGGATGTTTCAGATAAATCGTCCACACTTCCAAGCTTGTTGTCAAGAATCTTGTGCATCATCTCTATAAGCATGTCATATTCTGGTTTCAACACGTTCTTTGGCTTGGTTGAGTCATGAACCACAGGTGCTTTTGGACCACGAATGTCATTCCAAAAAGATTGAGCGTCATAATGGTGAGCTTCTGGCATTAACTCCGAATCAGGAAATTTGAAGCACTCCTTGATGTCTTTTTCACAAATTTGAGCATCTGTTCTTCCAACTTTAGAGTGAATCACGTTGTCCTTCACAGTGGCATGCAAATAGAACTCGGTCACATCTGTTTCAAAAACTCCAACATATTTGTAGGTGAAGAAATCGTATAGTCCCCAATCTTTCAAAGCATTGAGAATCTTCTTTGCTATTTCCTTGTCGACGGCTCCAAACATGAAAAACTCCGGATTGAGTGTCATCCCATCGATCAATTGTTGTTGTAGAGTAAGCAGATTTTTAGGTTGCATGGCTTTGGTTCCAGACATGGTGTTGGCCAGTGAGATTGAGAGTTTGAGAGAGAGAGATTTCTGATCTTGATAGAACAGGAAAATTTCGTCTGAGAGGAATACGAAGGGTTTTGTATGGTTTAAGAAGGATTTACGAGGATGTATAATTCTCAGAAAGAAATCTCAATTGAGACCCTTAGAATAGGTGTGGTGACAAGGCACTTTTAGGGGTGGAGGTGTCTTTTGGTTGAGGTGTTACTAGGAAAGAGAAGAGAGTTATCATTAGCAGACAAGAGCATTAAATGCTTCTCAGTCTTTTAGGTACCCTATATACGTAAGGTGTATAGAGTAAGGACATTATGAATAGACACTTCAGATTATTTTTGAAGATTTGAGAGAGAGTTCGAATTTGGGAGGAGATTTTACGGGAGAGGGGATGCAATTTCATCTGAAGAGTTGAAGTTCAAAATTGATATCTCACAATTGATATAGGGAAAGCAATTTCAATTTGAAGGGATGAGATTTAAGGGCTTCAATTCAATTGGAGATATAAATAGCAAGGGATGAGATTGCAAGTCCAAATCAAGTAAGGGATGAGATTTCAATTGACAAATCTAGCAAGGGATAGAGATTTCATTTCCCAAAATAGCAAGGGATGAAGTTTCACAAGGGAAGAGATTTCCTAAGTAAATTGAAGAGATGAAGTCTGGAAGCAGTATACAGACCCAGACACGCGAAGTACAGAGGAAAATATAAGAAGAAGTTGCAGAAGCAAAAATTACTAGTCTAACTAGTAAGGGATTAAATTGGAGATTATATTTTGAAGATAAAAATCCCAAGAGGCGTGATCTACACTAGATGAAGATTCATGGGACGCCATTTTTGCAAAAATCTCAAGCTCCACTTGCAGAGAATCTCTGACATATCTGCAACGTTATCTTATCCTCTGAAAAGGCTATACAACTAGATAAAATTCAAAAATGAGAACGTTTCTCTCCAAGGGAAATATTCTCATTACCAGCTACAAATAAATGAAGATTGAAGCTTTGGAAAGCAGAAGAAAATAAGCAAGAAGCGAAAAGAACAGAGCTAAACAGAGCATACAAAATTCAAAGAAAGCTTTCCATCTCAGGAGCTTAAATTGATAAATTCTTTGTGAGAAAAACACTCAGAGTGATACAGAGCTTAGAAAAGAAATATCCAAGAGTGTTAAAATCTTCATCAACTTCAAGAGACTCAGCGCACCATCGAAGATCATCTACAGAGTCTCAAAGTTGGAATCAAGGCAAAACTTGTTTTTGAGAAAAACAAGGGAAAGGATGAAAGTAACACGGAGTTGTGAAATCCTGGATTGTCACACGGAGTTGTGAGATCCGAAGCAGCATGTCAGAAGACATTGGGCGTGATTAGTGCGGGTTTTGTGATCAAAGCACTAGATCACGGAAGATACGTTTGTACCGGATCGTAGAAGACGGGGGGAAAGTAACGCGAAGTCGTGAAATCATGGGAAAGTAACGCGGCAACGTGAAACCCGAAGCAGCAGTGTTGGAGGCATTGGGCGTGACTAGTGTGGGCTTGGTGATCAAATCACTAGATCACGGAATTCATTGTATCTTGGAACCAAGAAGTGGTGGATATAGTGAACTAGCTCTTGGAGAAAAGAGCAAGTGGAGTAGGAAGATTACATCACCTCGCGAACCACTATAAATTGCCTTGTGTTCTTTACTGCTTTCTTTACTTACTGCTCTTGCTTGCTTCTCACGAGAATAATCTTGACACAATCTACACACACACCGTATTGTTTATTAATTTCCGCTGTGCACCATACTCTAACAATTTATTTAAGAGTTTTGGTTTATCTCTGGCTTAGCAATTGTGGTACTGTGCTAAAAAGTTTGAAAGGTGAAGATTTTTAATGGGATTGGATTTTATGGGGTAGAGGTTTAGAAGGTGGAGGTTTCAAACCAATCTGATCTCTTCCTTTTTCTTCTCAAAAACTCGTACACGTTAGATATAACTCATAAAATCACATAAATATAATCACACAAACTACACACAATTTCGTAAATCTCACATTTAATTTCGAAACATATATGGAAATTTAAAAATAAAGCAATTAAATCACATCCATATATAAACATATATAAGCACGGTAATCTCCCAATTAAAATAAACACAGATTTAGAAAATTAGTCAAATTTCAATTAATCACCAAAAATAAACATACATATATACGGTAGATTCTAAAACACACAATTGTAAATACAATCAAATAAATACTCAAATATTTAGAAACTAGCCAATTATTTTAGATACCAATTAAAATAACTAATTAAAAACACTTAGCATTGCAATTTTCACATAAGCAATTATACATAACACACATATTATGCCATAGCTACAATTAAAACATTTAGATATGCAATCAAATAAACACAGATTTTCGAAAACGAATTGCGTGGCACATATTTTCACGTTAAATTTCACATGCAACTTTACAAATAGATTCTAAACACATTGAACTAAATTATTTACGCAATTTTTCAAACATATATATGAACGTACGTATAAAATAAAAATTATTTGAGCACAAGTATCAAATTTAAATCATGAGATTAAGTCCAGTGATACTTAGCTCATTTCAAGCATTCCCAATTCATGCCTTAAAGTAGAAAATCTTGTTTCGCATAAAGGCTTCGTGAGAATATCTGCAACTTGGTTCTCCGTAGGGATATACTCGATTTTTAGATCTTTCTTTTCAACATGATCCCTTATGAAATGATGTCGTATGTCGATATGTTTGGTTCTTGAGTGAAGCACCGGATTGTGAGTGATAGCGATCGCACTTGTATTGTCACAAAATATGCTAACATCGTCGCAATTTACTCCATAATCCTTCAATTGTTGCTTCATCCACAAAATTTGAGCACAACAACTTCCTGCAGCAATATATTCGGTCTCGGCGGTACTAGTTGTGATGGAATTTTACTTTTTGCTAAACCAGGAAATAAGCCTTCCTCCCAAGAATTGACACGTTCCGGAGGTGCTTTTTCTGTCTATTTTACAACCTGCAAAATCCGCATCTGAAAAACCAGTTATCGTAAAATCTGTACCTCTATATTTCATTTGTTCTCGGCGGTACTAGTTGTGATGGAATTTTACTTTTTGCTAAACCAGGAAATAAGCCTTCCTCCCAAGAATTGACACGTTCCGGAGGTGCTTTTTCTGTCTATTTTACAACCTGCAAAATCCGCATCTGAAAAACCAGTTATCGTAAAATCTGTACCTCTATATTTCATTTGTTCGACATCTTTTCCATCTTTGTCTAGCCTTATTGATGTAGATCGACATCTTTTCCTTCTTTGTCTAGCCTTATTGATGTAGACATTGGAATTTTGATCGATGATTTTTCATCAAGACCAAACTTCTTTATCAAGTCGCGGGTGTACTAGGCTAGCGTTACCAATAGGAATTGAACCCTTGACCTCCCACTTACAAGACCAAGGTCTTGACCACTAGGCTAAGAGTGCTTCTTCAAACCTCAAGGGAACACTTTCTTCTTAAAGCCCATACAAGTCCCTAAAACCCATAAAATCCCCAAATCAAAAACCCTTCTTCTTCTTCCGCACTTTCTCTCCTTCCCTCTCCCACTCACCTCACCGCCCCCCAACCCCTGAACCCACGAACCACCGCCGTAAGCAACCGGACCACCGCCAATCGCCCAGACCACACCCCGCCGTACGCCGCCATCACCGCCGGAGAACTCTCGCAACACCAGCGCCGCCCGCCACCTACCCGAACGCCGCCCACTGCCACCACTGGCCGACGCCACCCAAGGCCGTCACTCCCCCTCGCCAAGACGACACCGGAGCCTAGCCACCGTCGCCTCCCTCGCAAACAAGGAAAATCGCACCGCCGGAAAAATCCACCGGAAAGCGCGCTGGAGTTCCGCCGGAAAAGTCACCGGAAAAGCGTCATCTACCCAAAATGCCGAAAAAGCCCCTCGGAACCCATACCCCGGAGTGAAGCAACACCGGCTACACTGTAATAGGAGGTAAAGCCCTTGAACCCGACCAATTTTCTCCGGAATTGGTCGATATGCTTAATCACCAAGACCTTTTGGATACGTACCTCACCATCAAGGGGGATACGTACCCCGAATTGGTGAAAGAATTCTATCAACATCTAGTAGCCACCAAACGGGGTGATGAACTAGAAATCACCACCAAGGTCCGAGGCAAGGAAATCATAATCTCCGAAGGCCGCTTGGCCAAGCTCTTGAAATTGACCACCACGGGTGTGTCCAATTACGACCGAAAAGGGTGGATTGATACCCAAAATACGAGGTACAAAGACTACCTCGGGTACCTACTCGGAAAAGAGGAGGGCTTCACCTCGGCCACGCAACCGAATAGGAAGTGGCTAACGGCGGAGCAAAAGATATTGGTTATGATTGTAACTGACAGCCTCTTGCCCACAAACAATAAGATCAAAGACATGGGGAGTTTAGAGTGCACTTTTGCCTACGTCTAGTAACACAAAATCAAGTTCAACCTACCGCCTCTCATGCTAAAACACATGGAATTTTGGAAGACGAGCAACCGACTTAGCCTGCCCTACGGGATGATCCTAAGTTGGATCATGGAGAAAAAGGGGGTAGACCTAAGCCACACTAAGGTCAAGACTGCAAACGGCATGATCTTTAATGCCCAGAACCTTTGCCGCAATGATATCTAGTACACTGGAGGGCGACGATACCTCACCCTCGAAGAAATCTGCTTAAAACCCGAGGAGGAGCGAAGAGAATTGGTCGACCAATTGGACATCTCTAACAAAAAGCTCAAACGGGCAATGCACGATTGTGGGGGTCTAGAGGGAAATGAGGACCAGGAGGAGGATGACGAACCTAATCCATCGACGCACCCACGATCAGGAGGGAATCTAAGGGAACAAGACGAGGGCTCGGTCAATGAGCGCATCCTAGCACAACTCAACCGGCAAAACCAAATCATGGAGGAAGGGTTCTCATCCTTAATCCGTACGACACGTGCATTAGATCAGAGGGTGGCAGCAATCGAGGCCACCTTGGGCACTCGCAGGGCATCCAGCTCCAGAGCAGGAAACCAAGGTAGACCCAAACTTCCCTATCACCACGACACCAGAAGTCCAGTTTACCCCAGCAAAGACAAAACGTGGGGCCACGTTCCTAACCAGGAGGCCAAAATACGGGATGTCCAGGGGTGAAAGAATGGATTAACACACCGGGCTTTGGGGACGAAGCCCCTTGTAAGTGGGGGGGGGGGGGGGAGAGTGTAACACCCCGTGTTACGACCCCTAAAACCAATTAATCATTTATCTAATTATCCAAAGAAAGAATTAAATTACAATAATTAAATTGGAAAAGGCCCACCATAGTCCGTGGGCCCTCTTCTCTAAACCCAACCCCTAGTCCTAAAAGGAATAGAGTTAGCAAGCCTATAGTATTTGTGCCCTAATTAGGACTCTTAGATATATAAATAGAGGACATAGGAGGCACCTAGAACCCCCACCACAATAATCTCTCACCACGCAAGAAGTTCCAAGAATTCCCTTAGGAGAAATCAAGAAAGAAGAAAGCTTAAAGAAAGACCCTTCATAGCCAATGAATTAATTAAGGCTAAGAGGTAACCCATGTCTCAACAAAACCTATTTTCATAGCTATGATTCCCCTCTTAGGATTTCCTCATATTCTTGTGTATTAATGATTCGTTATATTGTTCTTGACGATTGGTGTTATGATTCCATGGGCGATCTTGATAATCTTGTTGATGAAAAGGGATTCTTGATGATTGTGTGCTTCTTGATTGAACCTAGTTTCTTGATGAGTATGTGCCATTCTTGATTGTTCTTGATGTTTAAAGAGGAATCGTGTTCTTGTTAAATTGGATGAGTCCATAACCCTAGGCTGTATCGTGAAATTCGTATAGTGTTATTTTTGATGTGTTGGGTGGGAATTCGCATGTTCGGGTATTAATTAGGTTTAGAAAATCATGATAGGATATGTGCCGTATGATTCCTGCGTTTGATCCGTTAATTATCTACGTGTTGTAATCAATTGTGTTTGAAAGTGTCTAAGCATGGTTCCGGGTTGCACTAAGGTTCCCGAGGCGTTTTTGTGTTGAAAGAGTCAGTGGGGTGTAGGTGGGGGTAGGGGACCCACTACCTACCCGCGGCCAACTTTGAAGTCCCCGGCAGCGGGCAGCCGGCGGGTGACCCTTCACCCACTGGCTACCCGCTGGATTTTACCCCACTTTGGATTCCGGCTTCCCCGTTTGATGTTCCCCCAACCCTCGTGGCGTCCCAACGGACTCCGTCTATCGTTCCTATGTCTAGTTTGATGTTCGGGTACCATTCGTAGGTTGAATAAGTCTTATATATCGCATGCTAGTTGAATTGGTATCCCGTTGGCCTAAGCGTAAGAAGTATGAACCCCTTAGGATTATTCTTAGTATGTGAATGATCACGCATAGGTTTCGTTATACGATTTCTTCCCCTCCCCATTGTGCCAATGTGGGTTGCATGTGTTTTCTATGTGTTATGTGTGCATGATACCCCAATTCGGTTGCGATCGAATTGGTTATTCCTGAGCTGCGGTTCAGAAGCTGGCTACGGTCAGATTTACACTCTCGGGCTGCGGTCCACCGTTTGGTTGCGATCAAACGTTTTACATGAGTTGCGGTTCATATTCCTGGCAGCGGTCAGATGACTACTCTTGGGCTGCGGTCCACTGTTTGGTTGCGATCAAACTATGATGAGCTGCGGTTCATCGGTCGGTTGCGATCCACCCCTCCGTGTTGCGATACGGGGCAGGGTGTTGCGGGGCCGTGTCAGAGCTATATGCGCTGACGCTCATGTATGGGCATGCGATTGGTCCGGTGGCGCCAACAAAGTGTGCTATGTGATGATATATGGGTGGTTTGATGTTATGGTTGTTATGAAAACGTGACCATAGGATACATGCAAGTAAACTGTATATGCTTGATTATGACTATTGGCTGTGCTTCTCTCTATCTGTCGTATCTGTTCCCTACACCTGTGAATTGTGCATGCTTGGTTATGACTGTTGGTTGTGCTTATCCCTTTCTGTCGAGTCTATTCCCTGTTTTGAAAGCTAGAGTCTCTTAGGATACATCTTCATGCTTCGAGATGGTTTTCGTATATCTATGTATATATCTATATGTATTGTATTTCAACGCGTTGGAGTGGGTTACCAGCATCTCTCGCTGAATAGATATATTTGGCTTTCAGGCATAGACGAGTAGATCACTGGAGCGCACTAGAGGTTTGGAGCGTAGAATTGATAGTTTTCCCTTTTCGGCCTGCGTGCCATGATTTTGTATTGATACTGATTGAGGTTGTTAGAATTTAGCCTGTGCACCTGAGTTCTCTAGCTCGGGTGTGGCATAACACCCCATATTCTTATAAACGTTATGGGATTTATGATCATTTACCTTTGTTATATAGTCTTTAAAAGTTTTTAAAATTTCGGGGTGTTACAGTTGGTATCAGAGCCCAGAAGAGCGTCGCGTAGGGATAGCCTCGTTCTACTTCGGACACGAGGCAAACCTTTGGTGGATCCACGAGGGGCCCGCCTACCAACAAGAACTTGGGTTCGACTGGGAAAACCTCAAAACACGACTTCGAGAGCAATTCTATCCAACACACGTAAAAGCATCTATGTACGAAGAGTTCCTCCATTTGAAACAAGGAGCGACTACCGTCATGGAGTACCATATGCGATTCCTCGAACTAGCACGCTTCGCGCCAGAACTAGTCCCCACCGAAGTAACTAAGATAGAGAGGTTCGTATCGGGCCTCAACTTCGAAGCCCGAAAGGCACTAGTGGTAAGCAGGCCTCGGACCCTCAACGAGGCTTACTCTAGTGCCGCAAATCTCTATCGAATCCAACTACTCCAACGTGGGGTTCAAGAACAGATACGAAAGAGAACCACCGGGGGTGGAACACCACCCGTAAAAAGAACAAGAAACGACACCAACACAAGACCGAGTAACCTGGCCAGCCAAAGGCCACCCCTAGGGAACAACGAAGCTAGCACTAGGAGCTTCCCTTGCCCGAAATGCAACAAAAGCCATAGAGGCAAGGATTGCATGGGCAATCCCTGGCGATGCTTCAACTGCGGAGTGGAAGGACACAAGGCCTTCCAATGCACTCAACCCCAAAAGCCACGCACCACTCACCAAGAAAACTACGGCACTCCCGGGAAGATATTTGTCATGAGCCGCACCCAAGCCGAACTCGGGAACGAGGGCAACCACGAAGGAGGGAACCTAACCCCAGAAGACGAGGACCACCCAAACCCCGCGGAAGAGAACCAAGAAGACGAATTCTGTCTAGGATAGACCGGTAATTTCCTTGTAACCACTTTCGTAGTAGAACTACGTACTTAGCTTAATTACTTCAGAATTATTAAAAATAAAAGATTAGATCGAAATTCGATCCTACTTACGGGGGTGGAACAAAAATTATACAAACAAGCCAAGCCTCTCACCACTAAAAGACAAAAGAAGGAAAAAGGACAAGGCCACACCATAAAAAAACCTAGCATTGCCAATAGGAATTGAACCCTTGACCTCCCACTTACAAAACCAAAGTCTTGACCACTTGGCTAAGAGTGCTTTTTGAAACCTCAAGGGAGCACTTTCTTCTTAAAGCCCCTACAGGTCCCTAAAACCCATAAAATCCCCAAATCAAAAACCCTTCTTCTTCTTTCGCACTTTCTCTCCTTCCCTCTCCCCCTCGCCAAGTAGACACCGAAGCCCAGCCACCGTCGCCTCCCTCGCAAACGAGGAAAATCGCACCGCCGAAAAAATCCACCGGAAAGCGCGCCGGAGTTCCGCCGGAAAAATCACCAGAAAAGCGCCATTTACCCAAAATGCCAAAAAAGCCCCTCAGAACCCGTACCCCGGAGTGGAGCAACGCCGGCTACACCGTAATAGGAGGTAAAGCCCTTGAACCCGACCAATTTTCTCCCGAATTGGTCGATATGCTTAATCACCAAGGCCTTTTGGATACGTACCTCACCATCAAGGGGGATACGTACCTCGAATTGCTGAAAGAATTCTATCAACATCTAGTAGCCACCAAACGGGGTGATAAACTAGAAATCACCACCAAGGTCCGAGGCAAGGAAATCATACTCTCCGAAGGCCGTTTGGCGAAGCTCTTGAAATTGACCACCACGGGTGTGTCCAATTACGACCGAAAAGGGTGGATTGATACCCAAAATACGAGGTACAAAGACTACCTCGGGTACCGACTCGGAAAAGAGGAAGGGTTCACCTCGGCCACGCGACCGAATAGGAAGTGGCTAACGGCGGAGCAAAAGATATTGGTTATGATTGTAACTGACAGCCTCTTGCCCACAAACAATAAGAGCAAAGACATGGGGGTTTAGAGTGCAATTTTGCCTACCTCTTGAAACACAAAATCAAGTTCAACCTACCGGCTCTCATGCTAAAACACATGGAATTTTGCAAGACGAGCAACTGACTTAGCCTGCCCTACGGGATGATCCTAATTTGGATCATGGAGAAAAAGGGGGTAGACCTAAGCCACACTGAGGTCAAGACTGCAAACGGCATGATCTTTAATGCCCAGAACCTCTGCCGCAATGATATCTACTACACTGGAGGGGGACGATACCTCACCCACGAAGAAATCTGCTTAAAACCCGAGGAGGAGCGAAGAGAATTGGTCGACCAATTAGACATCTCCAACAAAAAGCTCAAATGGGTAATGCAAGATTGTGGGGGTCTAGAGGGAAATGAGGACCAGGAGGAGGATGACGAGCCTAATCCATCGGCGCACTCACGATCAGGACGGAACCCAAGGGAACAAGACGAGGGCTCGGTCAATGAGCGCATCCTAGCACAACTCAACCGGCAAAACCAAATCATGGAGGAAGGGTTCTCGTCCTTAATCCGTACGACACGCGCATTAGATCAGAGGGTGGCAGCAATCGAGGCCACCTTGGGCACTCGCAGGGCATCCAGCTCCGGAGCAGGAAACCAAGGTAGACCCAAACTTCCCTATCACCACGACACCAGAAGTCCAGTCTACCCCAGCAAAGACAAAATGTGGGGCCACGTTCCTAACCAGGAGGCCAAAATACGGGATGTCCAGGGGTGAACGAATGGATTAACACACCGGGCTTCGGGGACGAAGCCCCTTGTAAGGGGGGGAGAGTGTAACACCCCGTGTTACGACCCCTAAAACCAATTAATCATTTAACCAATTATCCAAAGAAAGAATTAAATTACAATAATTAAATTGGAAAAGGCCCACCATAGTCCGTGGGCCCTCTTCTCTAAACCCAACCCCCAGTCCTAAAACGAATAGAGTTAGCAAGCCTATAGTATTTGGGCCCTAATTAGGACTCTTAGATATATAATTAGGGGACATAGGAGTCACCTAGAACCCCCACCACAATAATCTCTCACCACGCAAGAAGTTCCAAGAATTCCCTTAGGAGAAATCAAGAAAGAAGAAAGCTTAAAGAAAGACCCTTCATAGCCAAGGAATTAATTAAGGCTAAGAGGTAACCCATGTCTCAACAAAACCTATTTTCATAGCTATGATTCCCCACTTAGGATTTCCCCATATTCTTGTGTATTTATGATTCGTTATATTGTTCTTGACGATTGGTGTTATGATTCCATGGGCGATCTTGATAATCTTGTTGATGAAAAGGGATTCTTGATGATTGTGTGATTCTTGTTGGAACCTAGTTTCTTGATGATTATGTGCCATTTTTGATTGTTCTTGATGTTTAAAGAGGAATCGTGTTCTTGTTAAATTGGATGTGTCTAGAGCCCTAGGCTGTATCGTGAAATTTGTATAGTGTTATTCTTGATGTGTTGGGTGGGAATTCGCATGTTCGGGTATTAATTATGTTTAGAAAAGCATGATAGGATATGTGCTGTATGATTCCTGCGTTTGATCCGTTAATTGTCTACGTGTTGTTATCAATTGTGTTTGAAAGTGTCTAATCATGGTTCCGGGTTCCACTAAGGTTACCGGGGCGTTTTTGTGTTGAAAGAGTCAGTGGGGGGTAGGTGGGGGTAGGGGACCCGCCACCTACCCACGGCCAACTTTGATGTCGCAGCCGGCGGGCAGGCGACTGCCCGCCGGGCACCCGCTGCCCGGAACCACGACGCCGCCGGGCAGCAGGCGGGTGACCCTTCACCCACCGGCTACCCGCTGGATTTTACCCCACTTTGGGATTCCGGCTTCCCCGTTTGATGTTCCCCTAATCCCCGTGGCGTCCCAACGGACTCCGTCTATCGTGCCTATGTGTAGTTTGATGTTCGGGTACCATTCTTAGGTTGAATAAGTCTTATATATCGCATGCTAGTTGAATTGTTATCCCGTTGGCCTAATCGTAAGAAGTATGAACCCCTTAGGATTATTCTTAGTATGTGAATGATCACGCATAGGTTTCGTTATACGATTTCTTACCCTCCCCAATGTGCCAATGTGGGTTGCATGTGTTTGCTATGTGTTATGTGTGCATGATACCCCAATTCGGCTGCGATCGAATTAGTTATTCCTGAGCTGCGGTTCAAAAGCTGGCTGCGGTCAGATTTACACTCTCGGGCTGCGGTCCACCGTTTGGTTGCGATCAAACGTTTTACATGAGCTGCGGTTCATATTCCTGGCAGCGGTCAGATGACTACTCTTGGGCTGCGGTCCACTGTTTGGTTGCGATCAAACTATGATGAGCTGCGGTTCATCGATCGGTTGCGATCGACCCCTCCGTGTTGCGATACGGGGCAAGGTGCTGCGGGGCCGTGTCAAAGCTATATGCGCTGACCCTCATGTATGGGCATGCGATTGGTCCTGTGGCCATCAAAGTGTGCTATGTGATGAGATATGGATGGTTTGATGTTATGAACGTTATGAAAGCGTGACCACAGGATACATGCTAGTAAACTGCATATGCTTGGTTATGACTATTGGTTGTGCTTATCTCTATCTGTCGAGTTTGTTCCCTATGCTTGTGAATTCTATATGCTTGATTATGACTGTTGGCTGTGTTTATCCCTATCTGTCGAGTCTATTCCCTGTTTTGAAAGCTAGAGTCTCTTAGGATATATCTTCATGTTTCGAAATGGTTTTTCGTATATCTATGTATATATCTATATGTATTGTATTTCAATGCGTTGGAGTGGGTTCCCAGCATCTCTCGCTGAACAGATATATTTGGCTTTCAGGCACAGATGAGTAGACACTAGAGCGCGCTAGAGATTTGGAGCGTAGAGTAGATAGTTTCCTTTTCGGCCTGCGTGCCATGCTTATGTATTGACATTATTGAGGATTTTAGTTAGTTAGCATGTGCACCTGAGTTCTCTAGCTCAGGTGTGGCATAACACCCCATACTCTTATGTTATATCTTTGGGATTTAATGAGAATTTACCTTTATAATATAAGTCTTAAAAGTTGAAAAATTTCGGGGTGTTACACAATCATTCCTCTATATTTCGTTTGTTCGACATCTTTTCCATCTTCGTCTTTGTCTAGCCTTATTGATGTACTCATTGGAATTTTGATCGATGATTTTCCATCAGGGCCAAAGTTCTTTATCAAGTCGCGGGTGTACTTTGCTTGATTGATGAATATTCCTTCCTTCAATTGTTTGATTTGTAAGCCCAAGAAATAATTCAATTCACCCATCATGCTCATTTCGAATTTATTCTGCATATGCTTCGAAAATTTCTCACACAAAGAATTGTTAGTGCTTCCAAAAATAATATCATCAACATATATTTGCACTAATAAAATATGATCACCATCTTGAATTCTAAAGAGAGTTTTGTCAACAAGGCCTTTGGTGAATCCACAGCTTATCAAGAACATTGACAAGGTATCATACCAAGTTCTAGGTGCTTGTTTCAACCCATACAATGCCTTTTTAAGTTTGTAGACTTTATCACCTTCGCCTTTTACCTCAAAACCTTGGGGTTGTTCGACATAAACTTCTTCTTCGAGTAAACCATTCAAGAATGCGCTTTTCACGTCCAGTTGATAAACGGTGAAATCTTTGTGTGTGGCGTAGACTAGGAAAATCCTTATAGCTTCGAGTCTGGCTACCGGTGCAAAGGTTTAATCAAAATCTATTCCTTCTTCTTGAGAGTATCCTTTTGCAACGAGCCTTGCTTTATTCCTAACAATCACGCCTTCTTCGTTTGCTTTGTTCCGGAAGATCCGTTTAGTTCCTACAACATTGTGGTTCATTGGTCTTGGAACAAGTTCCCAAACGTCATTTCTTTTGAATTGATCGAGTTCCTCTTGCATGGCGTCAATCCAACTTGGATCATTTAGAGCTTCGCCCAGTTCTTTTGGTTCAATCTGGGATAGATAACATGTGAACAATGCTTCCATGGTAGATGATCTTGTTTTCACGCCATCTCGAACATTTCCGATCACTAATTCTGGTGGGTGATTTTTGAGCCATCTTAAGTCTGGTTCAAAAGGGTGCATGGTGCTGGGTGGATTTACTGTTTGAGAAGAGGTAGCACTGGTTCGAATTTCTGCTTCATTTTGTAAATTTCCAACTTCTCCAGTAATTGCATCCAAGGGCTGATTTGCAATTTCCACTTCAACTGCATCCCTGGGTTGATTTGCAATTTCAATACCAATTGCATCCCGCACTTCATTTCTTACTTGATGAGAGATGGGATTTTCTAGAGAATTAATTTCCAACTCATCCATTCCCTGCAAAATATTTTCTTCACACGTATCATTAGTATCTCAAAAATCAATATGACACTTGTTACCATTTTGCTCAATATTTTCGCCATTTTCGTCCAGAGCATCAATATTGACGTGTGATTTTTCATCAAATACCACGCGTATGGATTCTTCAACCACCATTGTTCTTTTGTTCAACACTCTGAATGCTTTGCTGGTAGTCGAGTATCCTAGAAAAATTCCTTCATCTGCAAGCTCATCAAAAGCTTTTAGATGCAATTTATCACTAATATGAATAAAGCACTTGCATCCAAAAATATGAAAATAACCAATATTTGGTTTTCTCCCTTTATATAGCTCATATGACGTCTTCTTGTACTGCTTATGGATCATGCTTCGATTTTGCGTGTAGCAAGCAGTGTTGATAGCTTCCGCCCAATATCGTTTTGGGAGACCGGCTGCACTAATCATCACTCGTGTGGCTTCTTTAAGCGTCCGGTTTCTTCTTTCGGCAACACCGTTTTGTTGTGGTGTTCTTGCGGCAGATAATTGATGAGAAATTCCATGTGAATTGCAAAAAGCTTGTATAACACTGTTCACAAACTCGGTTCCACGATCGGTTCGGATTTTTGATATTTGCAATTCTTTCTCATTTTGTAGTTGCTTCAACAGCTTCGACAACACTTGTTCAACTTCATTTTTCTTCTTGAGAAACACGGTCCAAGTGTACCTGGAAAAATCATCAACAACAACAAGAGTATATTTCTTACCACTTACACTTATTGGATCAACCGGTCCAAATAAGTCCATGTGTAACAAGCTTAGCGGTCTTGATGTTGATTCGTGCGTCTTAGACTTGAATGATGATTTAATTTGCTTTCCGCGTTGGCATGCATCACACACTTGGTCCTTTTTGAAGATAAAACTTGGTAGTCCTTCAACTAGATTTTTCTTTGCAGGCTGATTGATAGTCTTGAAGTTTAAATGGTTGAGCTTTCTGTGCCATTCCCAATTTGCTTCATTCGAATTTCTGGCCATTAAGCATACTGAATCTTTGCTTGTGCTCCAATCAACCACATACATGTTCTTTCGCCTTTTTCCAGTGAACACAGCTTCATTTGAGAGCTCATTTTTTATTAGGCAATTATCTTTGGAAAAATCCACAAGATAGCCTTTATCACAAAATTGACTAGTGCTCAACAAATTGAATTTTTGGCCTTCAACAAATGAAACATCTTCGATCTTTAAACCATTTCTTTCAATTGTACCAACTCCTTTTGTAGTTCTATAATTTTGATTTCCTCCAAATATAACTTTTGGTCCATCGATTTTCTTGAAATTCACTAGACAAGATTTATTTCTAGTCATGTGGCGTGAGCAACCACTGTCGATGTACCAAACATCCTACAAAAAAGATTAGTTGGTTTTAGGTACCCATACTTGATTGGGTCCTTTGCTGTTAGTAATTTTTGGTAACCAAACCCACCTTGATCCTATTGAATTAAGATAAGGCGGTTTATAAACATTTGAAACACGATAATCATAATTGACTTTTGAAAACAATTTTGGCGCTGGATTTTGAAAAACATTTTTAAACTTAGGCACCTTGGAAGAGGATTGTTGCTTTGGTCTATAAGAAGCATTAAAACAAGATTTATACAACCAATCCTTTTGAGTGGAATAAAATCTTCCATCTCTATTTCTAGAAAAGCTTCCCTCTTTTCTAAAAATTCTTTTTGCACTTGACTCTTTGGCATATCTTTGGGTGAAGAATTTTTGTTGCTTTGTCGTATTATTGAACTGTTTCGGCCTATCAACATTCAACTTTGCTTTCTCATGATAGCCAAGTTCTTGTCTCATTGTGCTATACTGACTTTTAACAAATTTTACCACTTGCACTTTATTAGTTAAAGGAGTAGTAAGATTAGTCAGTTTCGGGGGGGGGGGGAGGGGGGGGGTTTGAGAACATGTGGAGTCATAACCGATTCCGGTTCTATCTCCTGATGGCTTTTGCATGTTTACCATTTTATCCATAATTTTGGACGAATTAGTGATCGTAGCAATGGTAGCCCGAAGGTTATGTTATCTAACCTCTCTTGATTTACACTCTTCTTGAAGTTGAATATTTTCACTCTTCAAGTTACTCACTTCAAGTAAAGCATCTTGCAATTTTTTATTCATTTCTTCTTTTTCAAGAATTAGAATATTATTGCGCTCCTTGAGTTGAGGATGGGTGAGCATAATCTCTTGACAATCTCGCATTAGACTGCCAATAGATTCATGAGAAAAAGAGGAATTAACAGAATTGAAAGAATTAGATGTTACCTTTTCTTCCTCTGCTCCAAGAGCCATAAAGCACTCTTCACTTGAACTCAACTCAATTGATTTGCATATTGGAGCTGTGTCATCTTCCGAGCTTGAGCTTTCATCACTTGATGACAATCCATTCGACTCATCATTTTCATTTGGTTCATTGCTAACGAGAGCTTTTCTTTTGTCGCGCTTGAACCTTCGATCTTTGCTTTCGGATTTATTCGGTGTAGATTCAACATTTATGCCTTGATACTTGCTAACGATCGATACGGACAATTTATTTTGAAATGTCTGGGTTTGCGGCAATTGTAGCATAAATTGTTGTTTTCTTCGACTTTTTCTTCTTGTGTCGTGCGAGAGACAAATTTACCACGAGCATAATTTTTGTTGTCTCCTTTTCGCATGAACCTTTTGAATTTTCTAACAAAAAGAGCAAATTGTTCGTCAGTTATAAAATCAATATTATCTACTGACCTGGAGGATGATGGTTGTTCAGCCATTAGAGCTGGATTTCGAATTTCATGAACTTCATCATCTTTGGCCTTCATTTCAAACTCATATGCTTTAAGATCACTAAATAATTTGTCGGTTGACAATATTCTTAGATCTCGGTGATCGCGCATAGCCGTAACCTTCATGTCCCATGTAGATGTAAGCCTCGTAGAACTTTGAGATTAATTTCCTTTTGGCTAATATTTTTGCCAAGGTCATTAATTTCTCCAAGGATTTTGATCATTCGAGCTTCCATATCAACAATGGATTCGTTTGAGAACATTTTGAAGTCCTCGAACTACTTCATAGCAATAGTGAGCTTGTTATCTTTTTCTTGTTCATCTCCTTCTTCGATCTTGATGAGAGTATCCCAAATTTCTTTTGCACTTGTACATTTTCGAACTTTTGGGAATATTGTATCATCAATGGCTTTGAACAGAATATCTTTGGCAATGTTGTCAAGATTGTTCCTCTTTCTATCATCCGATGTCCATTCCGGTTTTGGCTTAGGTACGAATTGTTGAGCATCCGGAGATAGAAGAAAAGCCGTATTTACTTTCAATATTTCGATCGGGCCAGTGGAAATAACTTCCCACATTTCATCGTGTAAAGCTGATAGAGGAACCTGCATACCAACTTTCCAATCATCAAATTTATCAAGCGAGAATAATAGATTTTGAGCTAAATCTTTATTCATCTTCTCGGAGGGTGCGAGAGACAAATAATCCAATTACACACACTGGGTAAAATGGATCTGCCTAGCAGTCAGAAATAGGTTGACCCAAAGAGACAACTTGCTTTGAAACAAATTTGACTCAAATAGGCTACAGGCTCTGATACCAATTGTTGGTCCCAAAATAGGTAAGGTGAAAGTCTAGAGGGGGGGTGAATAGACTTTCAAACTTTTTAGCACAGTACCACAATTGCTAAGCCAGAGATAAACCAAAACTCTTAACTAAATTGTTAGAGTATGGTGCACAGCGGAAATTAATAAACGATACGGTGTGTGTGTAGATTGTGTCAAGATTATTCTCGTGTGAAGCAAGCAAGAGCAGTAAGTAAAGAAAGCAATAAAGAACACAAGGCAATTTATAGTGGTTCGCAAGGTGATGTAATCCTCCTACTCCACTTGCTCTTTTCTCCAAGAGCCAATTCACTATATCCACCACTTCTTGGTTCCAAGATACAATGAATTCCGTGATCTAGTGCTTTGATCACCAAGCCGACACTAATCACGCCCAGTGCCTACAACACTGCTGCTTCGGGTTTCACGTCGCCGCATTACTTTCCCATGATTTCACGACTACGATCCGGTAGAAACGTATCTTCCGTGATCTAGTGCTTTGATCACAAAGCCCGCACTAATCACGCCCAATGTCTTCCGACACTACTGCTTCGGATCTCACAACTCCGTGTGACAATCCAGGATTTCACAACTCCGTGTTACTTTCCTCCTTTCCCTTGTTTTGCTCAAAAACAAGTTTTGCCAGGATTCCAACTTTGAGACTCTGTAGATGATCTTCGATGGTGCGCTGAGTCTCTTGAAGTTGATGAAGATTTTGACACTCTTGGATATTTCTTTTCTAAGCTCTGTATCACTCTGAGTGTTTTTCTCACAAAGATTATATCAATTTAAGCTCCTGAGATGGAAAGCTTTCTTTGAATTTTATATGCCCTATTTAGCTCTGTTCTTTTCGTTTCTTGCTTATTTGCTTCTGCTTTCCAAAGCTTCAATCTTCATCTATTTGTAGCTGGTAATGAGAATATTTCCGTTGGAGAGAAACGTTCTCATTTTTGAATTTTATCTAGCTGTATAGCCTTTTCAGATGATAAGATAACGTTGCAGATATGTCAGAGATTCTCTGCAAGTGGAGCTTGAGATTTCCGCAAAAATGGCGTCCCATGAATCTTCATCTGGTGTAGATCACGCCTCTTGGGATTTTTATCTTCAAAATATAATCTCCAATTTAATCTCTTACTAGTTAGACTAGTATTTTTGCTTTTGCAACTTCTTCTTATATTTTCCTCTTTACTTCACGTCTGGGTCTGTATACTGCTTCCAAACTTCATCTCTTCAATTGACTTGGGAAACCTCTTCCCATGTGAAACTTCATCCCTTGCTATTTTTGGAAATGAAATCTCTATCCCTTGCTAGATTTGTCAATTGAAATCTCATCCCTTACTTGTTTTGGACTTGCAATCTCATCCCTTGCTATTTATATCTCCAATTGAATTGAAGCCCTTTTAAATCTCATCCCTTCAAATTGAAATTGCTTTCCCTGTGACCTTGCACATAATATTTCAAGCTTCTACCATCTCGTCCGTACAACCTTTTGGTTATCTTCTTGTTTCACTTGGTGTACTCCTTTCTTTCCATAGATGCTTGATCTTCAAGATAGCTTCATGCAAACTTCAAGTCACGTTCTTTCTTCTTCGGGATTTCTTGAGGGATTTCTTCTTGAATATCATACGCATACATCTTCCTCTTTTGTTTGCCATTTTCTCTAGGCAAATTCTTGATTTTTGGCTTGATATCTTCTTCATCCATTTCCTCAAATAATGAATTTATTTTTCCCTTTCTTGGTCTATGACTCAATTAGTCTAATGAAATAAAATTGGGGATCTACGATTTACAATATGGCTTATCAAAATCTATTGCAATTTATTCCTAACAAAGTGTCATATTGATTTTTGTGATGCTAATGATATGTGTGAAGATGATGTTTTGCAGGGAATGGATGAGTTGGAAATTAATTTTCTAGAAAATCTCATCCCTCATCCGGAAGAAATTGGAAATTCTTTTAATAATAATTTTGGAGGTGAAGCCGCACGTAAGAATGGAGATACAGTACGGGTTGAAGTTGGTAATCCAGTTAGTGATCAAGTTGCATGTGAAGTTGGTAATCAATTTCAAGAAGAATTAAATGAGGAAATTCGAACCAACACTGCCAGTTCACAACAAATGGATCCACCCAGTACCATGCACCCATTTCAACCAGATTTAAGATGGCTTAAAAATCACCCTCCAGAATTAATTATTGGGAATATCCATGAAGGCGTGAAAACAAGATCATCTACCATGGAAGCATTGTTCACATGTTATCTATCTCAAATTGAACCAAAAGAAGTGGACGAAGCTCTTAATGATCCGAATTGGATAGATGCTATGCAAGAAGAGCTCGATCAATTCAAAAGAAATGATGTATGGGAACTTGTTCCAAGACCGGCGACCCACAATATTGTTGGAACCAAATGGGTCTTCCGGAACAAAGCAAACAAAGAAGGCGTGATTGTGAGGAATAAAGCAAGGCTCATTGCAAAAGGATACTCTCAAGAAGAAGGAATAGATTTTGATGAAACCTTTGCACCGGTAGCCCGACGTGAAGCAATCAGAATTTTCCTAGCCTACGCTGCACACAAAGATTTCACTGTTTATCAAATGGACGTGAAAAGCGCATTCTTGAAAGGTCTACTCGAAGAAGAAGTTTATGTCGAACAACCCCCATGTTTTGAGGTAAAAGGCGAAAGTGATAAAGTCTACAAACTTAAAAAGGCATTGTATGGGTTAAAACAAGCACCTAGAGCTTGGTATGATACTTTGTCAATGTTCTTGATAAGCTGTGGATTCACCAAAGGCCTTGTTGAGAAAACTCTATTTAGATTTCAAGATGGTGATCATGTTTTATTAGTGCAAATCTATGTTGATGATATTATTTTTGGAAGCGTTAACAACTCTTTTTGTGAGAAATTTTCGAAGCTTATGCAGAATAAATTCGAAATGAGCGTGATGGGTGAATTGAATTACTTCTTGGGCTTACAAGTCAAACAACTGAAAGAAAGAGTATTCATCAATCAAGCAAAGTACACACGCGACTTGATAAAGAAGTTTGGCCTTGATGGAAAATCATCGATAAAAATTCCAATGAGCGCATCAATAAGGTTAGACAAAGATGAAGATGGAAAGGATGTCGATCAAACAAAATTGTTGGACCCAAAAGAGGTTAGGTGAAAGTCTAGAGGGGGGGGGGGGGGGTGAATAGACTTTCACACTTTTTCGCACAGCACAACAATTGCTAAGACAGAGATAAACCAAAACTCTTAACTAGATTGTTAGAGTATGGTGCACAGCGGAAATAATTAAACATAAAGTGTGTGTGAGATTGTGTGAGCAGTATATCTTCGTGAGAGCGAATATGTAAAGAGCGGTATGTAAAGAAAGCAGTAAAGAACACAAGACAATTATAGTGGTTCGCGAGGTGGTGTAATCCTCCTACTCCACTTGCTCTTTTCTCCAAGAGCCAATTCACTATATCTACCACTCATTGGTTCCAAGATATAATGAATTTCCGTGATCTAGTGCTTTGATCACAAAGCCCGCACTAATCACGCCTAGTGACACCACACTGCTACTTCGGGTTTCACGTCGCCGCGCTACTATCCCAGGATTTCACGACTCCGCGTTACTTTCCCCCCGTCTTCCACACTCCGGTAGAAACGTATCTCGTGATCTGGTGCTTTGATCACCAAGCCCACACCAATCACGCCCAGTGCCTCCGACACTGCTGCTTCGGATCTCACAGCTCCGTGTGACAATCCAGGATTTCACAGCTCCTTGCTACTTTCCTCCCTTCTCTTGTTTTGCTCCAAAACAAGTGTTGTCTTGCTTCCAACTTCTGAGACTCTGTAGATGATCTTCAATGATGCGCAGGTCTCTTTGATGAAGATAAACACTCTGGAATGATTTCTCTTGACAGCTCTGAGTGTTTTCTCTTTTTGAATATATCAAGTAAAGCACTTGATATTTTGCTCTGCTTTGCTCTGTTTAAGAACTCTCTGAATATTTTTCTCTTGAAGCTCTCTGAGTTCTTTTCTCACACTTGAAGATTTTAGCTCTTTTAAGCTTAATTGCTCTATTCGATCCTTTGATGGATTCGAATTTTCTGCTCTCTTGTTCACTGCTCCGTCCTTCTTCAAGTCTTCATATCTTCATCATTTTATAGCTGGTGATGAGAATTCGTCCGTTGGAAAGAGACGCTCCCATGTCAGAGATCTTATCTTATCTTCTGCAAAAATGTCAGAAAGAGATAAGCTAGCCGTTTGAAAGATCTTCATCTCCATGTAAATGAGCTCCCAAACTTCATCTGATATTCCTCTGTTTTAACGTTGGATGGAAATATCTGGGTCTCAGTTTTGGTGTAGAATGGCTTCTCTGATTAGCTCTGAAGTGGTCCTTGTATCTTTGGGATTCAAAAATAATCTTTATTTTAATCCCATACTAGTTAGACTAGTATTTTCCTTGTGAGAATATTTTTCACTGTAAGTTCTGCTTCATCTTCTTCATTCTCACGCCTGGGTGTTCTCAGACTTCAAACTGGTTTTGAACTTCCACCCAATTTGAATTTCTCCTTTGTAATTGACACCCAATTTCAATTGGCTTGTAATTGGCACCCAATTTGAATTTCTCCTTTGTAATTGGCTCCCAATTGACTTTGATTTGCAATTGGCTCCCAACATCTCCTGGTGCTCCAATTACTTCTCAATGTTGACTTCGAAATTGGACTTCTGTTTGAATTTCATCTTAATTCAATTGCTCCTGGCTCCCAATTGACTTTGATTTGCAATTGGCTCCCAACATCTCCTGGTGCTCCAATTACTTCTCAATGTTGACTTCGAAATTGGACTTCTCTTTGAATTTCATCTTAATTCAATTGCTCCTCAATGTCTTCTTTTAATTGGTCCCCAATCTGAATTGCATCCCATACTACAACTTGAATTGGCTTCTTTTAATTGGTCCCCAATCTGAATTGCATCCCATACTACAACTTGAATTGGCTCCCAATTCCATTTGAAACTTGCTCCCAATTTCAATTTCTAGTTTTCAATTTCTCAATTCCATTTGAAACTTGCTCCCAATTTCAATTTCTCTGAACTAGCTCCCAATTTCAATTAATCTCAATTTCTCTGAAACTGGCTCCCAATTTCAATTGATTTTGATTTCTCTGAAACTGGCTCCCAATTTCAATTGCTTCGAACTAGCTCCCAATTTCAATTACTATGAAATCGGCTCCCAAGTGCAATTGCATCTCAATTGCCACCCAAGTGAACTAGCTCCCAATTTCAATTACTATGAAATCGGCTCCCAAGTGCAATTGCATCTCAATTGCCACCCAAAGCTTAAACTAGTGCCCATCTCCACCAGATTAATTTAATTTGACTTCTCAAATTTTACCTTGTAAAATTGTTGATGGTGAGTTTCAAACTTGAGCCATTTCGAATAATATATCAAGCATCATCCACTTCGTCCGTACAGCTTTTGATTAAATCTCCAATCACATTTGATGTACTTCTTTCTTTCCATAGATGCTTGATCTCTAAGTCAATTTCATGCATTCTTCCAATATTAATTTTCTTCACGAAAATTCTTCTGGGATATCTTCTTTGAGTAGTAGCGACGTGAATATTGTATCATTCATCTTCTTCTTCAATTTGTCATTTTCTCCAGACAAATTCTTGATTTTCGGCTTTATATCTTCTTCTTCTATTTTCATCCATTTTCCTCTGTTTTTCTCTTTTCATAATTAAATAATTTCCTGATCACGGTCTAAGACTCTACTAGACCTATAAATAAAATTGGGGGATCTACAAATACAAATTTGGCATATCAAAACCATTACACTTTATTCCTAACACTTTATTCAAAACCATTGCTCAATTTTATTTGACAAAGCCATGATGAGTTTAACAAATGGTTTTCTAGACACAATCAAAAGAAACTTGTGAATTAAATTTTTAGACAAGCTCCTAAACGCATCTTGAATTTTTTATTTTGATCATCATCAATTTTTAATTTTGTCGTGCGTTTGACATATTTCTTGTCTTTTAATTCACGAAAGTCTAATTACATTAAACAAATAAAATTAAAGACTCAAAATAGACCATGGGAAATTATTATTGATATATTTCGAATTTTTTGAGAAAAACGCAACAGAGGTTCGAAAATAGAGAATATCAGCTTAAGAGAATTTTCAGATTACCTTCTGGGTTTCTTCACACCAAAGTCTTTCTTCAAAATTTCTTTGACATGTTCTCTGAGCTTGAAGAAATCATCTTTGAATTTTGCATTCTGAAATTTCTTTGTAAGCTGTCCGACCATGTAATGTCCAAAAGCTTCTTTGATGTTGTTGCCCGGAAGAACTCCGTTTTCCCACCATAAGACACAGTCTTCGAAGCTTCTTTCTTCTCCAAGATTCATGCCCATATTTCCGGTGAAATCTCTTAGTTCATACCACATCTCGGTTCTTTTCCTTTTACCTTCTTCTTCTTTATTCTTTTCCGAGATCCATTGGGCTTGATCGGCTGCAGGCCATTTCTTGATCATGCTTGGTAGATTTTCCTTAGTCCATATTGTTGTCTGAGTGGCGGTACCTTTAGAGCATTCGAACCAGCCACGCTGTTCAGCAACCTTTGATGTACTCGTACCAAGACTAGGATTCGCGAACTGAGCAAAACCAATCTGAGATGGTCCTTGTGAGGATTGTCCGCGGCTTCGGCCTCTACCTTGAGTAGACATTACTGGCTGTTGTTGACTTCCAAGAATAAATTCTTGTTGTTGCAAAGCCAAGTGACTGAGAATTTCTTTCCCCCTTTTGGCGTTATCAACCAAAAATGCAAGGGTTTTAAAATCTCGGTCTTGATTTGCCTTCACAGTTTCAACACTGTTGTGTGTTTCAATGGAAACGGTTTGCACGTTGTCAAGCTTATTTGTTGTAACTGCGAGTTCAGCTTCAAGTTTGTTGATTCGGCTTTCTTGATCTTGAATCGCCTTGATTTGTCGCAAGTGACGTTCGTTGTGAATCTTTTCAGCTGCTTCACGCTCCTTCTTCATGAGCTGAAATACTTCAAGTAAGCCTTTCGTCACTTCTCCTTTCAAGATTCTTTCTGCTTTGTCAATCTGAGTCTTCAAAGAATTTTGATGCTCCATTAATTCTTTCAGATTGACTCGGGTATCCGTGTGTTGTTGTTCTAGCATTTGGTTTTGTTCAACAAATTTTTCTCCAATAGTTTGACAAACAACATCACTGGATTCGGCCACTTTGGCAAATAAGGATGAGAATATGTTATCTTCTTGTTCATTCATCTGCACAAAGTTTTGAGGGGATCCGAACGGACTTCTATTCGGATCTGTGAGAACAACTGTATCAATAAGTTGCATCCCTTCTTCTTCAGGTGATTCGGCTTCTTGATTGAGATCACCAATTTCTTCTTCTAAGACCTCTGTTCTCGTGTAGTTCTCTGTAAATAAATCTTCATTTTTTAGAACAGGGTTTATGATAGGTATGGTAGACTCGGTATGGTGTACTGGCAATACACTGGATAAATCCTCTGTGATTTGCAGTCTATTCTCAGTAGCAACTTCTACTGCAACTTCCACTGGTATATCTCTTCTTCTTTCTTCTGACACTTGTTCTTCTTATTTCTTCTCGTACTGACACTTCTCCTCTTAATTCTTTTCTCTTCTTTTATCCCTTTTGTAGCCATAATAATTTTTTTTTTAATTCCTTTTTATTTTTATTCATATATTTTTTTGTGTGTCTTTTTGGCTACGAAACTTTTGATCTTTTTATATACGTAGGGATTTTTCATTTTGTAGGAGAGAGAGAGACAGCGAGAAAATAAAGATAGACAAAAGCACAAAATAACCATAATTTTATTTATCTCCTTCTTACAGAGAAGGAGAGAGAGAGAGAGAGATAGCATCACATTTCTTCAACAGGCAGAAAAGCCCGTACTCATGCAGTCTTCTGAATCATAGCCTCCTGGTGGTGAAGGAGCATATCCCGGTCTTGAGTCACCACTTGAATCACTTTCCTCGAACATCGACCCGTTTGAGCTTGAAGATGAATAGGTTTGATTAAAAAACCTAGTAAAGTCCACTCGAGGACGGATGAACGGGTTGAGTGGCATCGGCTGAGGAGGCGGTGGAGGAGCAGGGGTTTCTTGTGGCAGTGGTGCAAGAACTGGCAGACTTGGTGGAAACTTCGGGAGAGGCTCTGGTGGGGGAGGAGGTTGATAGAGCCCATCAAAACCGAAACCGGGAGGAGGTAGAACCGGTCCAAAAGTCAATTGTTTTAAATACTGAAGATATTCTGAATTGCTCATATTCAGAATTTCAGCATATATGTCAGGTTGAACAACCGGAGAAAATTTCATGAATGGAGGCTCAGACCCTTCCACTCGGTCTTGTTCTGCCAATGGTTTCTTGGCACCATCATCTTCTTCATAGATAAAGCCCGGCTCACGCGGTGGTGATTCTGCTACAACTTGAATTTTTGGTGACTCCTTTTCTTGCTCCCTTTCATCAGATATTAACACCAGAGGGTTGCTTGGTGTTTCTCCTGCCATTTTTCGTCCGTCCGTGCGTGTTGCCCTTCGGGGTTGTTTGAGAACTTTCTCCCAGGTTCTCTGACTTTGCTTCCTTATCTCGTTTTCTTGAGACTCGCTGGACACCATCTTGCACCTGCAAAAATTCAAACAACAAAATCTTCCACAACAGGTATGTCTCGGCTGTCTCCCAATATATAGGGCGATCAGGAGTGTAATCGGTTCACTTGCCGATGGAGAGTAAATATTGTTGCCGTCGTTTAGAGTTTACGGGATGTGACGGATAGCGGCAAGGCTTCTCATTGACTGAGATGGCGGTGGATGGGAAGAGATTTGATGGGCAACGGTTTAGAGGGAAGAGTTTAATGAGGGGTTTAATTGCTATGTGGGAGTCGATTGAGATTATTTAGCTGAGAGGAGGTATGGGCATGCCGATTTGAGAGAGAAAATGAATCAGTTTGGAAAGATTTGATCTAGGAGAGGATTATGGGGGGAGGTTTAGGTTGGGTGGAGGTTTAGAAAGGGTAGGAGTTTATGGGTGGAGGTTTGATGCCCAATTAAACTCTAATTTTCCTCATTTATCTCCTGATTTCCTTCTCAAATTCGTCTACCACAAACATAATATCACTCAAACATCTCGTTAGTAGCAAAAATTACTCCACAAATAATTAATCACACATACTAAAATATTAAACACATATACACGGCATTCCTAATTAAAATACATATAATTTGGAAATTAACATAATTAACACACATATTCCTAAATTAAAATTAGAAACAACTTTATATAAGACATATTAATCAGATTCCAAAATATTTTAGAAACTAACAAAAATACTAATTTCTAGATTTCTAAAACATTTTATAGCAATTTATATCACATATACTGCATATATACGAAACACACACACAAATAACATATTAAATCACATTTTGCACATAGCACATATATATTAACAAATAAACATGGTAAATCATTTTTAGAGCAAATTGTTCATGCAAACAAGTTAGTTAATTTACAGAAACATGAACACATACTCAAAGACTGATTAACACATTAAAACATGCAATTTTATACAAATTATCAAATAAATCACGAATTGCACATTTTATCAAATTAATTTGCATGGCATATGATCTCACGTTAAATAACACATGCAAATGCACAAATAAATTCCTAACACATATTGCAATTTTATCACATAAATATTTCGAATAAAAACATGCATAGAAACACATAAAACAATTTATCCACGTAAAACAATTAATTTTGAGCACAAGTATCAATTTAAATAGAGAGATTAAGTTCAGTGATACTTAGCTCATTTCGATCATTCTCAACTCGTGCCTTAAGGTAGAAAATCTCGTTTCGCATAAAGGCTTCGTGAGAATATCAGCAACTTGGTTTTCCGTAGGGATATATTCGATCTTCAGATTTTTCTTTTCAACGTGATCCCTTATAAAGTGATGTCGAATGTCGATATGTTTGGTTCTTGAGTGAAGCACCGGATTGTGAGTGATAGCGATTGCACTAGTATTATCACAATAAATACTAACGTCATCACAATTAACTCCGTAATCCTTCAATTGTTGCTTCATCCACAAAATTTGCGCACAACAACTTCCTGCAGCAGCAATATATTCGGCCTCGGCGGTACTAGTTGTGATGGAATTTTGCTTTTTGCTGAACAAAGAAACAAGCCTTCCCCCTAAGAACTGGCATGTCCCGGAAGTGCTTTTTCTGTCTATTTTGCAACCTGCAAAATCCGCATCTGAAAAACCCGTTAGAGTAAAATCTGTACCTTTTGGATACACAAATCCAACATTGATTGTGCCTTTTTGATATCGCATGATCTTCTTTGTTGCGGTGAGGTGGCTTTCTTTTGGATTTGCTTGGAATCTTGCACACACTCCCACAGCATAAGAAATGTCCGGCCTGCTTGCAGTAAGATATAGAAGTGAACCAATCATTCCTCTATATTTTGTTTGATCGACATCTTTTCCATCTTCATCTTTGTCTAGCCTTGTTGATGTGCTCATTGGAATTTTGATCGATGATTTTCCATCAAGGACAAACTTCTTTATCAAGTCGCGGGTGTACTTTGCTTGATTGATGAATACTCCTTCTTTCAGTTGTTTGACTTGTAAGCCCAAGAAGTAATTCAATTCACCCATCATGCTCATTTCGAATTTATTCTGCACAAGCTTCGAAAATTTCTCACACAAAGAATTGTTAGTGCTTCCAAAAATAATATCATCAACATATATTTGCACTAATAAAATATGATCACCATCTTGAATTCTAAATAGAGTTTTGTCAACAAGGCCTTTGGTGAATCCACAGCTTATCAAGAACATTGACAAAGTATCATACCAGGCTCTAGGTGCTTGTTTCAACCCATACAATGCCTTTTTAAGTTTGTAGACTTTATCACCTTCGCCTTTTACCTCAAAACCTGGGGGTTGTTCGACATAAACTTCTTCTTCGAGTAGACCATTCAAGAATGCACTTTTCACGTCCATTTGATAAACAGTGAAATCTTTGTGTGCGGCGTAGGCTAGGAAAATTCTGATTGCTTCAAATCGAGCCACCGGTGCAAAAGTTTCATCAAAATCAATTCCTTCTTCTTGAGAGTATCCTTTTGCAACGAGCCTTGCTTTATTCCTAACAATAACGCCTTCTTCGTTTGCTTTGTTCCGGAAGACCCATTTGGTTCCTACAACATTGTGGTTCGGCGGTCTTGGAACATGTTTCCAAACATCATTTCTTTTGAATTGATCGAGCTCCTCTTGCATAGCATTTATCCAATCCGGATCATTGAGAGCTTCGTCAATTTCTTTTGGTTCAATCTGAGATAGATAACACGTGAATAATGCTTCCATGGTAGATGATCTTGTTTTCACGCCTTCATGAATATTCCCAATAATTAATTCTGGAGGGTGATTTTTGAGCCATCTTAAATCTGGTTGAAATGGGTGAATGGTACTGGGTGGATCCATTTGTTGTGAATTTGCAGTGTTGGTTCGAATTTCATCAATTAAATTGTCTTGAAATTGATTACCAACATCACATGCAATTTGATCATTAATTGGATCACCAACTTGTACTGCATTTCCATTCCCACGTGAGACATCACTCCCAAAATTATTATTTAAAGAATTTCCAACTTCTTCTGGGTGAGGGATGGGATTTTCTAGAGAATTAATTTCCAACTCATCCATTCCCTGCAAAACATCATCTTCATACGTATCATTAGTATCACAAAAATCAATATGACACTTGTTACCATTTTGTGCAATTTCTTCGTCCAGAGCGCCATTTTTGATTTGTGATTTTTCATCAAATACCACGTGTATGGATTCTTCAACCACCATTGATCTTTTATTCAGAACTCTGTACGCCTTGCTGGTAGCTGAATATCCTAGAAAAATTCCTTCATCTGCACGCTCATCAAAAGCTTTTAGATGCAATTTATCATTAATATGAATAAAACATTTGCATCCAAAAATATGAAAATAACCAATATTTGGTTTTCTCCCTTTATATAGCTCATATGGCGTCTTCTTGTACTGCTTATGGATCATGCTTCGATTTTGTGTGTAACAAGCAGTGTTGATAGCTTCCGCCCAATAGCGTTTCGGGAGACCGGCAACACTAATCATCACTCGTGCGGCTTCTTTGAGCGTCTGGTTTCTTCTTTCGGCAACACCGTTTTGTTGCGGTGTTCTTGCGGCAGATAATTGATGAGAAATTCCATGTGAATTGCAAAAGCTTGTATAACTCCATTCACGAACTCGGTTCCGCGATCCGTTCGTATTTTTGATATTTGCAATTCTTTCTCATTTTGTAGTTGCTTCAACAGCTTCGGTAGAACTTGCTCAACTTCATTTTTCTTCTTGAGAAACACGGTCCAAGTGTACCTGGAAAAATCATCAACAACAACGAGAGTATATTTCTTACCACTTACACTTATTGGATCAACTGGTCCAAATAAGTCCATATGTAGTAAGCTTAGTGGTCTTGACGTTGACTCGTGCGTCTTTGATTTGAATGATGATTTGATTTGCTTTCCGCGTTGGCATGCATCACACACTTGGTCCTTTTTGAAGATTATATCTGGCAAGCCTTCTACTAGATTCTTCTTTGCAAGCTGATTGATGGTCTTGAAGTTTAAGTGGTTGAGCTTTCTGTGCCATTCCCAATTAGCTTCATTTGAATTTCTGGCCATTAAGCACACTGAATCTTTGCTAGTGCTCCAATCCACAATATACATATTCTTTCGCCGTTTTCCAGATAAAATAATCTCATTTGTGAGCTCATTTTTGATTAGGCAATTATCTTTAGAAAATTCTACAAGATAGCCTTTATCACAAAATTGACTAGTGCTCAACAAATTAAATTTTAATCCTTCAACGAAAGAAACATCTTCAATCTTCAAACCATTTTTCTTGATCGTGCCAACTCCTTTTGTAATTCCATAATTTTGATTTCCTCCGAATATAACTTTTGGTCCATCGATTTCTTTGAAATTCACTAGATATGATTTATTTCTAGTCATGTGGCGTGAGCAACCATTATCGATGTACCAAACATCCTGCAAAAATGATTAATTAATTTTAGGTACCCATACTTGCTTGGGTCCTTTACTGTTAGTGATTTTTGGTAACCAAACCCACCTTGATCTTATTGAATTAAGATGAGGCGATTTGTAACCATTTGAGACACGATAATCATAACTCACATTAGAAAATGTTTTTGGCGCCGGGTTTTGAAAATTATTTTTATATTTTGGCACCTGGGAAGAGAATGGTTGCTTTGGTCTATAAAAAGCATTACATCTATTACACAACCAATCTTTTTGAGTGGGATAAAATCTCCCAACTTTATTTCTAGAAAAGCTTCCCTCTTTTCTATGAAATCTTTTTGCACTTGACTCTTTGGCATATCTTTGCTTGTAAAATTTTTGTTGCTTTGCCGTAGTATAAACTTGTTTCGGCCTTTCAACATTCAACTTTGCGTTTGATTGATAGCCAAGTCCTTGTCTCATTGTGCTATTCTGACTTTTAACAAATTTTACCACTTGAACTTTATTATTTAAAGTAGTAGTAGAATTAGTCAGATTTTGAGGGGTTTGAGAACATGTGGAGTCATAACCGATTCCGGTTCTATCTCCTGATGGCTTTTGCATGCTCACCATTTTATCTATAATTTTAGACGAATTAGTGAACGTAGCAATAGTAGCTCTAAGATTAATGTTCTCTAACCTCTCTTGCTTTACACTCTTCTTGAAGATGAATATTTTCATTCTTCAATTTACTCACTTCAAGTAAAGCATCTTGCAATTTTTTATTCATTTCTTCTTTTCAAGAATTAGAATATTATTGCGCTCCTTGAGTTGAGGATGAGTGAGCATAATCTCTTGACAATCTCTCATTAGATTATCAATAGATTCACCGAGAAAAAGAGGAATTAACAGAATTGAAAGAATTAGAACTTACCTCTTCTTCCTCTGCGTCAAGAGTCATAAGACAATCTTCACTTGTACTCAACTCATTTGACTTGCATATTAGCGCCGTATCATCATCCGAATATGAGCTTTCATCGCTTGATGATGAATCCTCCGAATCATCATTTTCGTTTGGTTCGTTGCCAACGAGAGCTTTTCTTTTGTCGCGCTTGAACCTTTTGCTTTCGGACAATTTTTGCCTTGATACTTGCTAACGATCGGATACGGACAATTTATTTTAAAATGTCCGGGTTTGCGGCAATTGTAGCACAAATCCTTATTTTCTTCGACTTTTTCTTCTTGTGTTATGCGAGAGATGAATTTTCCACGAGCAGATTTTTGTTGTCTCCTTTTCGCATAAACCTTCTAAATTTTTGACAAAAAGAGCAAATTGTTTGTCAGTCATAAAATCAACATTATTTCTACTGACCTGGAGGTTGACGGTTGTTCGGCCATTAGAGCAGAATTTTGAGCTTCATGTACATCATCATCTTTGGCCTTCATTTCGAACTCATATGCTTTTAGATCACTAAATAATTTGTCTGTTGACAACATTCTTAGATCTCGGTGATCGCGCATAGCCGTAACCTTCATATCCCATGCAGATGGTAAGCCTCGTAGGATTTTGAGATTAATTTCTTTTTGGCTAATATTTTTGCCAAGATCACTAATCTCTCCAAGAACTTTGATCATTCGAGCTTCCATGTCTGCAACACTTTCATTTGAGAGCATTTGAAATCTTCGAACTTCTTCATGGCGATTGTGAGCTTATTGTCTTTTTCTTGTTCATCTCCTTCGCCAATCTTGATGAGAGTTTCCCATATTTCTTTGGCAGTGGCACACTTTCGGATCTTCGGAAATATTGTATCATCAACGGCTTTGAATAGAATATCCTTGGCAATATTGTCAAGATTATTCCGCGTTCTATCGTCCGATGTCCATTCCGGTTTTGGCTTTTGTACGTACTGTGGAGCATCCGGGGATATAACAAACGCCGTATTGACTTTTAATATTTCTATAGGCCAGTGGAAATAACTTCCCACATTTCATCGTGTAAGGCCGATAAGTGTACCTGCATACGAACTTTCCAATCATCAAATTTATCAAGAGAGAATAATAGATTTTGAGCTAAATCTTTCTTCATCATCATCACGTGATATATGAAAGATTAATCCAATTCACACACTTTGTAGAATGGATCAGCCTAGCAGTCAAAAATAGTAAACCCAGTTGGGAAACGTGTTTAA
>NW_017619175.1:0-2500 GCF_001879475.1 Ipomoea nil | reverse complement strand
GTGTGCCTAAGTTGCGGACTCATGCGGAACGAGTGTGCCTAAGTGCCGGACTTGTGCGGAACGAGTGTGCCTACGTTGCGGGCTCATGCGGGAACGAGTGTGCCCAAGTTTGCGGACTTATGGGGTACGAGCGTGCCTAAGTTGCGGACTCATGCGGAACGAGTGTGCCTAAGTGCCGGACTTGTGCGGAACGAGTGTGGCCTACGTTGCGGGCTCATGCGGAACGAGTGTGCCCAAGTTGCGGACTTATGGGGTACGAGGGTGCCTAAGTTGCGGACTTATGCGGAACGAGGGTGCCTAAGTTGCGGGCTTATGCGCAACGTTGGTGCCTAAGTTGCGGACTCATGCGGTACGAGGGTGGCCGAGGTTGCGGAATTATGCGGTACGAGGGTGCCGAGGTTGCGGACTTATGCGGAACGAGGGTGCCGAGGTTGCGGAATTATGCGGTACGAGGGTGCCAAGTGCGGAAAGTTGCGGTACGAGGGTGCCCAAGTTGGCGGAAAGTTGCGGTACGAGAGTGCCCAAGTTGCGGAAAGTTGCGGGTACGAGAGTGCCCAAGTTGCGGAAAGTTGCCGGTACGAGGTGCCCAAGTTGCGGACTTATGCGGAACGAGGGTGCCGGAGGTTGCGGACTTATGCGGTACAAGGGTGCCGAGGTTGCGGACTTATGCGGTACGAGGGTGCCGAGGTTGCGGACTTATGCGGTACGAGGGTGCCGAGGTTGCGGACTTATGCGGTACGAGGGTGCCGAGGTTGCGGACTTATGCGGTACGAGGGTGCCGAGGTTGCGGAAAGTTGCGGTACGGGTGTGCCGAGGTTGCGGAAAGTTGCGGTACGGGTGTGCCGAGGTTGCGGAAAGTTGCGGTACGGGTGGGCCGAGGTTGCGGAAAGTTGCGGTACGGGGGTGCCGAGGTTGCGGAAAGTTGCGGTACGGGGGTGCCGAGGTTGCGGAAAGTTGCGGTACGGGTGGGCCGACGTTGCGGAAAATTGCGGTACGGGTGGGCCGACGTTGCGGAAAATTGCGGTACGGGGGTGCCGAGGTTGCGGAAAGTTGCGGTACGGGTGGGCCGAGGTTGCGGAAAGTTGCGGTACGGGTGGGCCGAGGTTGCGGAAAATTGCGGTACGGGGGTGCCGAGGTTGCGGAAAGTTGCGGTACGAGGGTGCCCAAGTTGCGGACTTATGCGGTACGAGAGTGCCCAAGTTGCGGAAAATTGCGGTACGGGGGTGCCGAGGTTGCGGACTTATGCGGAACGGGTGTGCCGAGGTTGCGGAAAGTTGCGGTACGGGTGTGCTGAGGTTGCGGAAAGTTGCGGTACGAGGGTGCCGAGGTTGCGGAAAGTTGCGGTACGAGGGTGCCGAGGTTGCGGAAAGTTGCGGTACGAGGGTGCCCAAGTTGCGGACTTATGCGGAACGGGGGTGCCGAGGTTGCGGACTTATGCGGAACGAGGGTGCCGAGGTTGCGGACTTATGCGGAACGAGGGCGCCCAAATTGCGCACAGTTGCGGACGGATGCGGAAAATATCACGCAACAGAGGTTTACCCGCCTGCCACCCCAGTACTTTTACGACGGTTCTGTGTTATGCCTTGGCCTATGTCGTTTTACGTCGTTCTCGTGCCAAAATGGCATATACATTTGTTTTAGAGCTTATTGTACTATTTAATTAGTGAGGCAAACGATATGCCATATATTCCTCTCACATTCCCAACAATCCCAAGTACTTGGCTAAGTCAGACAAGGAACTTTGCGGACAGCTGGGCATAAATTTGGACATCGTCGTTTTCAATGAAATAATCATCCAAACGCTTTGAAATTTACCAAGCATTGTTAAAATGCTCTAAACTAAAGGACCATGCAATAACATTTGAAAAAAAATGCACGGAACCACCCGAAATGACCGTGTGATTTACGGGACAAACCGTGTCTACTGCTGTCACTGGGGTTTTTTTTTTTTTAACTACTATAGGGGGGGTATGGTAGTTGAGGTGCGGTCGACTTTTTTCGGAACGTGTTGGGACGGGCCCCCCTCGTCCCGTAGGCCTCGTACGAGTGTTTCCCGCCGCTCGTACGTATTATTGGGGACCGCATAGACCCATCGGAGTCGCAAGGCGGGGCGGCGCACCGGACGGAGACGGACATGCAAAAAAAACATCATTGGCACGTGAATTCGGTCAATCGAGCAAACGTGAATCTGCAATATACCGTCAGTAGGTTGTGAGTTGCCGAGGCACGTGTCCAATCGTCTAGTAAGCTGTTCGTTAACGAATTACGGTGCGCCGTAGGGGCGGAGGGCGGGCGTTCGCAATGAACCCGCCCAGCGTAGCGCAGTGCAGCGTACGTGTCGTCGGGCGTGGGGGTTGACCGACCTCGCAAGAGGATAGAAATATTGTATTGCTCGAGGCCTTTCATTCCTCGAGGCTTCCTCCACAGCACTCGTTCGACGACACGTCCGGATCTGACCGAGACGGACATGCAAAAAAACGGCCGTGGAACAAGTTGGGCA
>NW_017619174.1:15000-16556 GCF_001879475.1 Ipomoea nil | reverse complement strand
TCATCCTCTAACGAACAGCTTACTAGACGGTTGGAAACGGGTCTCGGTAACTCACAACCTACTACGGTATGTTGCAGATTCACGGTTGCTCGATTTGACCGACAACCCCGCGCCAACGACGTTTTTTTGCATGTCCGTCTCCCTCAGTGCCCCGCGTCGATAGTTACAAAAGGTAACTACCGAATTTCCATCTCGCCGTACGCATTGGTTGTGAGTCCGTCGCGCCATCGGGTGGAGGAAGACCTCGAGGAGTGAAAGTCCTCGATCAATACAACACCATACCTCTTGCGAGGTGGGTCAGCCCCAAGTCCGACGCTAAGACAACGCCCGTTGCGCTTGGGCAGATTCGTAGCGAGCGCACAATCATCCTTTAACGGACAGCTTACTAGACGGGTGGACACTGGTGTCGGTAACTTACAAGCCTACTGACGGTATATTGCAGATTCACGGTTGTTTTTTTGCCCAACTTGTTCCACGGCCGTTTTTTTGCATGTCCGTCTCGGTCAGATCCGGACGTGTCGTCGAACGAGTGCTGTGGAGGAAGCCCTCGAGGAATGAAAGGCCTCGAGCAATACAATATTTCTATCCTCTTGCGAGGTCGGTCAACCCCCACGCCCGACGACACGTACGCTGCACTGCGCTACGCTGGGCGGGTTCATTGCGAACGCCCGCCCTCCGCCCCTACGGCGCACCGTAATTCGTTAACGAACAGCTTACTAGACGATTGGACACGTGCCTCGGCAACTCACAACCTACTGACGGTATATTGCAGATTCACGTTTGCTCGATTGACCGAATTCACGTGCCAATGATGTTTTTTTGCATGTCCGTCTCCGTCCGGTGCGCCGCCCCGCCTTGCGACTCCGATGGGTCTATGCCGGTCCCCAATAATACGTACGAGCGGCGGGAACACTCGTACGAGGCCTACGGGACGAGGGGGGCCCGTCCCAACACGTTCCGAAAAAAGTCGACCGGCACCTCAACTACCATACCCCCCTATAGTAGTTAAAAAAAAAAAAACCCCAGTGACAGCAGTAGACACGGTTTGTCCCGTAAATCACACGGTCATTTCGGGTGGTTCCGTGCATTTTTTTTCAAATGTTATTGCATGGTCCTTTAGTTTAGAGCATTTTAACAATGCTTGGTAAATTTCAAAGCGTTTGGATGATTATTTCATTGAAAACGACGATGTCCAAATTTATGCCCAGCTGTCCGCAAAGTTCCTTGTCTGACTTAGCCAAGTACTTGGGATTGTTGGGAATGTGAGAGGAATATATGGCATATCGTTTGCCTCACTAATTAAATAGTACAATAAGCTCTAAAACAAATGTATATGCCATTTTGGCACGAGAACGACGTAAAACGACATAGGCCAAGGCATAACACAGAACCGTCGTAAAAGTACTGGGGTGGCAGGCGGGTAAACCTCTGTTGCGTGATATTTTCCGCATCCGTCCGCAACTGTGCGCAATTTGGGCGCCCTCGTTCCGCATAAGTCCGCAACCTCGGCACCCTCGTTCCGCATAAGTCCGCAACCTCGGCACCCCCGTTCCGCA
>NW_017619174.1:2500-5000 GCF_001879475.1 Ipomoea nil | reverse complement strand
TAACGGACAGCTTACTAGACGGGTGGACACTGGTGTCGGTAACTTACAAGCCTACTGACGGTATATTGCAGATTCACGGTTGTTTTTTTTGCCCAACTTGTTCCACGGCCGTTTTTTTGCATGTCCGTCTCGGTCAGATCCGGACGTGTCGTCGAACGAGTGCTGTGGAGGAAGCCCTCGAGGAATGAAAGGCCTCGAGCAATACAATATTTCTATCCTCTTGCGAGGTCGGTCAACCCCCACGCCCGACGACACGTACGCTGCACTGCGCTACGCTGGGCGGGTTCATTGCGAACGCCCGCCCTCCGCCCCTACGGCGCACCGTAATTCGTTAACGAACAGCTTACTAGACGATTGGACACGTGCCTCGGCAACTCACAACCTACTGACGGTATATTGCAGATTCACGTTTGCTCGATTGACCGAATTCACGTGCCAATGATGTTTTTTTGCATGTCCGTCTCCGTCCGGTGCGCCGCCCCGCCTTGCGACTCCGATGGGTCTATGCCGGTCCCCAATAATACGTACGAGCGGCGGGAACACTCGTACGAGGCCTACGGGACGAGGGGGGCCCGTCCCAACACGTTCCGAAAAAAGTCGACCGGCACCTCAACTACCATACCCCCCTATAGTAGTTAAAAAAAAAAAAACCCCAGTGACAGCAGTAGACACGGTTTGTCCCGTAAATCACACGGTCATTTCGGGTGGTTCCGTGCATTTTTTTTCAAATGTTATTGCATGGTCCTTTAGTTTAGAGCATTTTAACAATGCTTGGTAAATTTCAAAGCGTTTGGATGATTATTTCATTGAAACGACGATGTCCAAATTTATGCCCAGCTGTCCGCAAAGTTCCTTGTCTGACTTAGCCAAGTACTTGGGATTGTTGGGAATGTGAGAGGAATATATGGCATATCGTTTGCCTCACTAATTAAATAGTACAATAAGCTCTAAAACAAATGTATATGCCATTTTGGCACGAGAACGACGTAAAACGACATAGGCCAAGGCATAACACAGAACCGTCGTAAAAGTACTGGGGTGGCAGGCGGGTAAACCTCTGTTGCGTGATATTTTCCGCATCCGTCCGCAACTGTGCGCAATTTGGGCGCCCTCGTTCCGCATAAGTCCGCAACCTCGGCACCCTCGTTCCGCATAAGTCCGCAACCTCGGCACCCCCCGTTCCGCATAAGTCCGCAACTTGGGCACCCTCGTACCGCAACTTTCCGCAACCTCGGCACCCTCGTACCGCAACTTTCCGCAACCTCGGCACCCTCGTACCGCAACTTTCCGCAACCTCAGCACACCCGTACCCGCAACTTTCCGCAACCTCGGCACACCCGTTCCGCATAAGTCCGCAACCTCGGCACCCCCGTACCGCAATTTTCCGCAACTTGGGCACTCTCGTACCGCATAAGTCCGCAACTTGGCACCCTCGTACCGCAACTTTCCGCAACCTCGGCACCCCCGTACCGCAATTTTCCGCAACCTCGGCCACCCGTACCGCAACTTTCCGCAACCTCGGCCCACCCGTACCGCAACTTTCCGCAACCTCGGCACCCCCCGTACCGCAATTTTCCGCAACGTCGGCCCACCCGTACCGCAATTTTCCGCAACGTCGGCCCACCCGTACCGCAACTTTCCGCAACCTCGGCACCCCCGTACCGCAACTTTCCGCAACCTCGGCACCCCCGTACCGCAACTTTCCGCAACCTCGGCCCACCCGTACCGCAACTTTCCGCAACCTCGGCACACCGCTACCGCAAACTTTCCGCAACCTCGGCACACCCGTACCGCAACTTTCCGCAACCTCCGGCACCCCTCGTACCGCATAAGTCCGCAACCTCGGCACCCTCGTACCGCATAAGTCCGCAACCTCGGCACCCTCGTACCGCATAAGTCCGCAACCTCGGCACCCTCGTTACCGCCATAAGTCCGCAACCTCGGCACCCCTGTACCGCATAAGTCCGCAACCTCGGCACCCTCGTTACCGCATAAGTCCGCAACTTGGGCACCCTCGTACCGCAACTTTCCGCAACTTGGGCACTCTCGTACCGCAACTTTCCGCAACTTGGGCACTCTCGTACCGCAACTTTCCGCAACTTGGGCACCCTCGTACCCGAACTTTCCGCAACTTGGGCACCCTCGTACCGCATAATTCCGCAACCTCGGCACCCTCGTTCCGCATAAGTCCGCAACTCCGGCACCCTCGTACCGCATAATTCCGCAAACCTCGGCACCCTCGTGACCGCATGAGTCCGCAACTTAGGCCACCAACGTTGCGCATAAGCCGCAACTTAAGGCACCCTCGTTCCGCATAAGTCCGCAACTTAGGCACCCTCGTACCCATAAGTCCGCAACTTGGGCACACTCGTTCCGCATGAGCCCGCAACGTAGGCACACTCGTTCCGCACAAGTCCGGCACTTAGGCACACTCGTTCCGCATGAGTCCGCAACTTAGGCACGCTCGTACCCCATAAGTCCGCAACTTGGGCACACTCGT
>NW_017619173.1:5000-7500 GCF_001879475.1 Ipomoea nil | reverse complement strand
GGACGTGTCGTCGAACGAGTGCTGTGGAGGAAGCCCTCGAGGAATGAAAGGCCTCGAGCAATACAATATTTCTATCCTCTTGCGAGGTCGGTCAACCCCCACGCCCGACGACACGTACGCTGCACTGCGCTACGCTGGGCGGGTTCATTGCGAACGCCCGCCCTCCGCCCCTACGGCGCACCGTAATTCGTTAACGAACAGCTTACTAGACGATTGGACACGTGCCTCGGCAACTCACAACCTACTGACGGTATATTGCAGATTCACGTTTGCTCGATTGACCGAATTCACGTGCCAATGATGTTTTTTTGCATGTCCGTCTCCGTCCGGTGCGCCGCCCCGCCTTGCGACTCCGATGGGTCTATGCCGGTCCCCAATAATACGTACGAGCGGCGGGAACACTCGTACGAGGCCTACGGGACGAGGGGGCCCGTCCCAACACGTTCCGAAAAAAGTCGACCGGCACCTCAACTACCATACCCCCCCTATAGTAGTTAAAAAAAAAAAAACCCCAGTGACAGCAGTAGACACGGTTTGTCCCGTAAATCACACGGTCATTTCGGGTGGTTCCGTGCATTTTTTTTCAAATGTTATTGCATGGTCCTTTAGTTTAGAGCATTTTAACAATGCTTGGTAAATTTCAAAGCGTTTGGATGATTATTTCATTGAAAACGACGATGTCCAAATTTATGCCCAGCTGTCCGCAAAGTTCCTTGTCTGACTTAGCCAAGTACTTGGGATTGTTGGGAATGTGAGAGGAATATATGGCATATCGTTTGCCTCACTAATTAAATAGTACAATAAGCTCTAAAACAAATGTATATGCCATTTTGGCACGAGAACGACGTAAAACGACATAGGCCAAGGCATAACACAGAACCGTCGTAAAAGTACTGGGGTGGCAGGCGGGTAAACCTCTGTTGCGTGATATTTTCCGCATCCGTCCGCAACTGTGCGCAATTTGGGCGCCCTCGTTCCGCATAAGTCCGCAACCTCGGCACCCTCGTTCCGCATAAGTCCGCAACCTCGGCACCCCCGTTCCGCATAAGTCCGCAACTTGGGCACCCTCGTACCGCAACTTTCCGCAACCTCGGCACCCTCGTACCGCAACTTTCCGCAACCTCGGCACCCTCGTACCGCAACTTTCCGCAACCTCAGCACACCCGTACCGCAACTTTCCGCAACCTCGGCACACCCGTTCCGCATAAGTCCGCAACCTCGGCACCCCCGTACCGCAATTTTCCGCAACTTGGGCACTCTCGTACCGCATAAGTCCGCAACTTGGGCACCCTCGTACCGCAACTTTCCGCAACCTCGGCACCCCCGTACCGCAATTTTCCGCAACCTCGGCCCACCCGTACCGCAACTTTCCGCAACCTCGGCCCACCCGTACCGCAACTTTCCGCAACCTCGGCACCCCCGTACCGCAATTTTCCGCAACGTCGGCCCACCCGTACCGCAATTTTCCGCAACGTCGGCCCACCCGTACCGCAACTTTCCGCAACCTCGGCACCCCGTACCGCAACTTTCCGCAACCTCGGCACCCCCGTACCGCAACTTTCCGCAACCTCGGCACCACCCGTACCGCAACTTTCCGCAACCTCGGCACACCCGTACCGCAACTTTCCGCAACCTCGGCACACCCGTACCGCAACTTTCCGCAACCTCGGCACACCCGTACCGCAACTTTCCGCAACCTCGGCACCCTCGTACCGCATAAGTCCGCAACCTCGGCACCCTCGTACCGCATAAGTCCGCAACCTCGGCACCCTCGTACCGCATAAGTCCGCAACCTCGGCACCCTCGTACCGCATAAGTCCGCAACCTCGGCACCCTCGTACCGCATAAGTCCGCAACCTCGGCACCCTCGTTCCGCATAAGTCCGCAACTTGGCACCCTCGTACCGCAACTTTCCGCAACTTGGGCACTCTCGTACCGCAACTTTCCGCAACTTGGGCACTCTCGTACCGCAACTTTCCGCAACTTGGGCACCCTCGTACCGCAACTTTCCGCAACTTGGGCACCCTCGTACCGCAACTTTCCGCAACTTGGGCACCCTCGTACCGCAACTTTCCGCAACTTGGGCACCCTCGTACCGCAACTTTCCGCAACTTGGGCACCCTCGTACCGCAACTTTCCGCAACTTGGGCACCCTCGTACCGCATAATTCCGCAACCTCGGCACCCTCGTTCCGCATAAGTCCGCAACCTCGGCACCCTCGTACCGCATAATTCCGCAACCTCGGCACCCTCGTACCGCATGAGTCCGCAACTTAGGCACCAACGTTGCGCATGAGTCCGCAACTTAGGCACCAACGTTGCGCATGAGTCCGCAACTTAGGCACCAACGTTGCGCATGAGTCCGCAACTTAGGCACCCTCGTTCCGCATGAGTCCGCAACTTAGGCACCCTCGTACCCCATAAGTCCGCAACTTGGGCACACTCGTTCCGCATGAGCCCGCAACGTAGGCACACTCGTTCCGCACAAGTCCGGCACTTAG
>NW_017619172.1:0-26828 GCF_001879475.1 Ipomoea nil | reverse complement strand
CATTCTGGGCCGGGGGGGCGCGGAGGGGTGGCGTTGGCGGCGGGTGTGTTTGTAGCGGGTGATACTGGATACCTATGTGAGTGTGGTTGAGGATTAGATGAGCGGGGGCGCCGGGGGGGTGCCTGTGATTGCGTGTCGCGTTGGTAGCCGGTTGTGTACTGAATGGGTGATTGAGAAAAACTTGGAAAAAAAAAGAAGAAAGAAGAAAAAAAAAAGAGAAGAGAAAAAAGAAAAGCAAATGAGAAAGAAAAGAAAAAAAAGGAAAAAAGAAAAGAATGAGAAATGAAAGAGGGAGATGAAAGAGGAGAAAGATAAAAGTATGATGAGGAGAAGAATTGTGAGGTGTCAAGAGATTAGTGAGTGTAAAATGAGGATTGAAGAAAAGAGAAGAGCAGGAGTTGAGTGTAGAGAGGGGCTAGGAGGATGATGAAGAGGGTGTGTGAGGTGGTTCTTGGAAGTATGAAAAGTCGGCTGGGCGGACTGGGAGTCCAAGCGTTAAGGTGTTGGCGGTACAAGCAGGCACGCCGGGGCTAAAGTTGGGGCGGAAGCGGTGCACGGGGACAGGCAGGATCTTAATCAATCCGTTGAACCTGTTCAAGGCTTGCCCGTGGCCATAGCAGCCGGAGTCACCTTCTGGACTCCGGGGGCGGGTCTCATTTGGCGGGGTTGCTGTTTGTTCGTGTCAGGCGGCTGTTAATACCTATACACTCAGCATCTGATGTGAAAGAGAAATAGTTGGGGGGTCTGGAGGCGAAAGCAGATGGTTTTGCAGTGTTTCTTTGGCTCCGAGCGTATACTGGTCTACAGGGCTTTTTGGGTCCCGCCTTGTCGAGGCGTTCTTTGAGATAGGAGCCAGGCCTCAACGTTGGTGCAGAGCGGTAAAAGTTGCAGTCCTGCCCGGGCGTGGAACGGTGGGCCGGGTGTAGGGGTGTTTCTCAATTGCGTTGTGCGATAGGTGCCGGAGGGCTTGCTGGGTTGGCGGCGCAGTAGCAGCGTAATCCCGGTTAGGTTGGTGTCTGGTTTGCGTGCTGGTGCGTGCGATCGGGGTTCGATTGCTATTGCTGCCTTGTCTATGATTGCTTTATCATGGTTCCTGGTGATTGCATGGGTACTGTTTATTGAAAGTGTTTTGACTCGGAGGCGCTGGGTGTGCGGCGGGGGAGCGAGCCTTAGGTGCAGTTCGTCAGGGCGGGGTGGGTGTAGTTGTTGGGCTGTTTTACGAGGGGGACGAGGGCCGGAAGAGGTAGCACCGGCGGCGGGCCAGCAAAGAGTGGGGCGGTACGATGCGGTGCGGCAGCGATGCTTAGTCGGTCCTCGGACTAGTGAATGGGCGGCGGGTGGGGGAAGGCAGTTGAATTGTAACTTGGTGCATTTATTTCGAGGCAGCTGCGCTTTCTACATTAGTTATAGTCATTTGGTCTAGTGTTAGTCATCTAGCAATAGACGTTGGGCCATGTGCATGTTATATGCCCCGGGCCTTACTTTAATGTAAATCTCATTTTAGTTATTCTAGCTTAGTTTTTACTTAGTGATTTTGGCCGTGTGTGGCCTAATCCCTTGAACTTTGTATTGCTTCGCCTTCATTTATTATTAATAACACGGTATCTTTATCAAAAATAATAATAATAAATTAAAAAACAAAAAAAAAAAAAAAAAAAACCAAACCGTAAACCCCTAAAACGGCCTAACCCTAAAAAAAACCCAAAGCGCTAAAAACCTAAACCGCAAAACCCTAAATCGAAAACCCAAAACCCTAATCCTGAAACCTGCAACCCTAAACCAAAACCAAAAACCAAAACCCTAAACCAAAACCCTAAACCCTAAAAGCTACTAAACGCCTAGAACCTCTAAACCCAAAAAAACCAAAACCCAAAATCCTAAACCCTAAAACCCCTAAACACGCGGTCCACAATTCGACCGGGCAAATTATATCGTGCACCCACCCGCAACACGCAATGTCGCGCAGGCACAAAACGCGCGCAGATTCATGTTAACCTCACTCCGTCCATCTGAACAGCCAAATACCTTTATATGTTGTATTCAAATTAAAATTTTATGTGTATTTATTATAAATTTATGTGTATTCAGTTAAGAGTCTTTATATGTATTATGTAACTAAAGTCCAATTAATGTATTTAGTTAAAAGTTATGATGTATTGTAGTCTACAGGAGATATATGTGAAATATCCTTAAAGATTTTATGTGTATCGAATTAAAAGTTGATGTGTATAATGAATGTGTGATGAGATTATGTGAATTAGATGTTATAGGTTTACGGGTATTATGTTGAAGAGTTGGAGTATTATGTATTATTATTATGTTTAGGTTATGTTGTAGGGGTTCATTGGTGAGTGAGTTGATGTGGCATTCAAGAAGCAGATTGATTTTTTTCACTTAACGGAAACCGGGACGTCGGTTTTGGAAGCGCGGGCGCGGATGATTGGCTATTCGGCCTAGTGCACGGGGTAGGAGGACGGATTGCAGGGGATCCGGGACTCTACCACGTGGAACGTGTGGCAAATTGCTAGCAAAGTACTGGGCCAAGCAGACCATTATTTGTAGGACCATGAGTTCAGCAGCAAACCAAAGCCCCGGAAACCTCCAAACCGCAACCCCAAAACGCACCTAAACCCCCAACCGGGCAAACCCAAATCACCCAAACACCCAAACCCAACGCGGGCGCAGAACACCAATCCCCCGAACAGGGCGCGGCGGGGCGGCGGCGGGCGGGGGGGGGGCGGGGAGCGCATGTCGGTTATGCGCGGGGGGGGCGGGGATGGTTAGTGGTGTGTCGGGCGGGCGAGGCAGGGCACGACGCGGGGGGTGCGGGGGGCGGGGTCCGGGCGGCTCGGGTGCGGGCGTGGGTAGCGCGGGTGGGGTGGCGGGGGGGCGGGGGGGGGGCCGGAGCGCGGGGGGGGGTGCGGTGAGGGGGGGGTGTGGGGGGGGGGGGGGGGGGGGCGCGGGGGGGGTTGGGGTCACCCCAAACCCCAAAACCAAACGCGCCAAGACCTCCAAACCCGATAACCCAACGCCCCAACCCAACCCCCCAAACCTCCAAACCGCCAACCGGTCAAACCCCAAACGCGGACAGGCCAACACCCAAACCCCTAAACCCTAAATCTTAAACCTCTAAACCTCGACCCTATTAATTCAACATAAATTCTAAAGCCCAAGCCCTAACCCTAAACCCCAAACCGCCAAACCCAAAACGGCCGAAACCCTAAAACGCCCAGACCACACGCGCTACACTGGGTGGGGGTGGGTCTGCGCCCGCGTGAGCACCGTCTAGCAGAGGGCCCTAGGACCCTAGAGCCCTGAGACGCGCTAGGACCCCAGACCCTGAGAGCCCAGAGCCGTAACCCGGCCAAAACCCGAACAGCCCGAAGCGGGGCCGAACCGCGAAGCCCAGACATAACCCTAACGCCCTAGGAGAACTAAACGCGGCAGAAGAGCGCGCGAGAGACCTAGAGTCCCGAAACCGCTAAACCCCAAGCATAAACCTAAAACCGCGTAAACGCGCTAAAAGCGCCGAGACCTAAGCCGCTAAACGCCAACCGCTAAAATGGCGCCTAGAGCCTAAAACGGGGGTGCTAAACGCGCTAAGAAGAAAGGAACGTAGAACGCAGTAAAGGGAGCTAAAACCGGGCCAAAGCGCCCTAACGCGCCGAGACGCCTAAAGGCCTTAAAAGCCGCGTAAAGCCCTAAGGACGCGCGGCAAAACGCCTAGCAGGTGCGCCAGGAGAACGCGCAAGATAACCTAAAACCGGGCGGAAACCGTTAAGAGTGCCTAGAGAACGCGCTGAGAGCCCCAAGCCTAAAAATCCAAAACACTTAAACCCAATCTAAAGCGGGGGGGGGGGTGGAGGGGGGGGCGGGGGGCTGGGGGTGGAGGGAGGCATCCCCGCGAGGCCTAAACTCCACCCTTAAATCAACTATAAATCCTAAACCCTAAACCTAACCCCTAAACCCATAAATCTAAACCCTAAAACCCTAGACCTAGACCCTAACCCAAACCCATAACCCAAACCGCTAAAACTAAACGCGTCCCACCAAAACCCAAAACGCGATCTAGGCGGCCTAGCGGTCGTTGCATGTTGGACAATGATGGACATACCCTAATGTATTTTTGAGATAGATGACCCCGGCCGTGATTCTGGTCTGCTTGTAACCTGTAGCTTATGGTTGAAAAATTTTAAAAAAAAAAAGAAAAAAAGAAAAAAAAGAAAAAGAAAAAGAAAAAAAGGAAAAGAAAAAAAAAAAGAAAAAAGAAAAAAGAGAAAGAAAAGAATAAGAAGTGGAAATGATAAAAATATGAGTGGAAAAGAATTTGAGTGTTCAAAGATTATGAGTGGTAAAAATGAGGGATTGGTAAGAAAGAAAGAGGCAGAGTTGAGCAAAAATAGAAGAGTGTGTGAAGGTGGTTCTTGGAGGCTATGAATCCTGCTGGTCGGGACTGAGTCTCAACGTAAGAGTGTTGGGCGGTACAACGATGGCACCCCTAGTTTGGCTGAACGGTGCACCAGGCAAGGACTAATCAAATCCGTGACCTGGTCAGGCTTTGCTGCTGGGCCAATTAGCAGCCAGATCCTTCTGGACTCCGGGGGGCGGGTCTCAGGGTCTCATTTGGGGGTTGCTGTTTGTTCGTGTCAGCCTGTTAATACCTATACACTCACCTGATGTGAAAGATGGAAATAGTTGGGGTCGAGGAAACAGGATTTTTTGCAGGTTTGTTTCTTTGGCCTCCGAGGCGTATACTGGTCTACAGGCTTTTTTTGGTTCCGCCTTTGCAGGCGTTCTTTGAGATAGACCAGGCCTCAACGTTGGTGCAAGCGGTAAGAAGTTGCATCCTGGCCCGGGCTGAACGGTGGCCGGGTAGGTGTTTCTCAAATTCGTTGGCATAGTCCAGGCTTGCTGCTGGCCCATAGTAGCTAATCCCGTTAGGGTTGGTTCTGGTTCGTGCTGGTGCTGATCGGGGTTCGATGCTATTGGCTGCCTTGTTCTATGATTGCTTTATCTGTTGGCCTGTGATTGCATGTACTTTTATGTAATGTTTTGACTGAGGCCTGTGTGCCGACACCTTTATCATTTCGTCAGGTTGGTGTGAGTTGTTGCTTTTTACAGGGCAGCCAATAGCACCCCAGGAAATGGTGCGGTCATGGGTGCGGCACGATGCTGTCTCCTCGACTATGATGGCCGTGAAGGCAGTTGGATTGTACTTGCATTTTATTTTCGAGCAGCTGCGCTTTTTACTTAGTTATAGTCTTTGGTCTAGTGTTAGTCATCTAGCATAGGACTTGGGGCATGTCTGTTATAGCCCCGGGGGCTTACTTTATGTTATCTCATTTTAGTTTATTTTCTAGCTTAGTTTTTACTTAGTGGAATTTTGGCCGTGTGTGGCCTAATCCCTTGAACTTTGTATTGGCTTCGGCCTTTCATTTATTATTAATAAAGGTATCTTTATCAAAAAATAATAATAATAAATTAAAAAAAAAAAAAAAAAAAAAAAAAAAAAAAAAAAAAACCAAAACCGTAAACCCTAAACCCTAACCCTAAAAAAACCCTAAAGCCCTAAAAACCTAAACCCAAAACCCTAAATCGAAAACCCAAAACCCTAAATCCTAAACTCTAAACCCTAAACCAAAACCTAAAAACCAAAACCCTAAACCAAAACCCTAAACCCTAAAAGCTCTAAACCCTAAACCCTAAACCCAAAAACCCAAAAAACCCCAAAATCCTAAACCCTAAACCCTAAACACGCACAATCGGACGGCAAATTATATCGTGCACCCACGCCGCACATCGCAATGTGCGCGCAGGCACAAAACGCGCGCATTTCATGTTAACCTCACTCCGTCCATCTGAACAGACCAAACCTTATTATGTGTATTCAATTAAAATTTTATGTGTATTGTATTATAAATTTATGTGTATTCAGTTAAGAGTTTATATGTATTATGTTAACTAAATCCCATTATATGTATTTAGTTAAAAGTTTATATGTATTGTGTTACAAGATTATGTGAATTCAGTTAAAATTTTATGTGTATTCAATTAAAAGTTTGTGTATATTATGTTATGAATTTATGTGAATTATGTTATAGTTTACGTGTATTATGTTAAGAGTTTGAGTATTATGTATTATGTATTATGTTAGGTTATGTGTATTCTATTATGAGTTTATGTGCATTCAAAACAGATGATTTTTTTTTCAACTTAACAAAACGACGTCGTTTTGGGAAGCGCGGGGCGCATATTGCTATGTGCGGCCTAGTGCACGGTATAACGATTGCAATCGGACTTCTACAAACGTTGCAATTGGCTACAATTAGTTACTTGGCCAAAGGCAACCATTATTGTGTAGACCATAGTTCACACAAACCCCAAACCCCAAACCCCAAACCCCAAACCCCAAACCCCAAACCCCAAACCCCAAACCCCAAACCCCAAACCCCAAACCCCAACCCCAAACCCCAATCCCCAACCCCAAACCCCAAACCCCAAACCCCAAACCCCAAACCCCAAACCCCAACCCCCAACCCCAACCCCAAACCCCAAACCCCAAACCCCAAACCCCAAACCCCAAACCCCAAACCCTAAACCCTAAATCTTAAACCCTAAACTCACCCTAAATCAACCATAAATTCTAAACCCTAAACCCTAACCCCTAAACCCCAAACCCCAAACCCCAAACCCGAAACCCTAAACCCCACACCTACACCCTACACCCTACACCCTACACCCTAGACCCTAGACCCTAGACCCTAGACCCCAGACCCTAGACCCCAGACCCTAAACCCCAAACCCGAACCCCGAACCCGAACCCGAACCCTAAACCCTAAACCCTAAACCCTAAACTCTAAACCCAAAACCCCAAACCCTAAACCCCAAACCCTAAACCCCAAACCCTAAACCCTAAACCCTAAACCCTAAAACCCTAACCCTAAACCCTAAACCCAACCCTAAACCCCTAACCCTAAACCCTAAACCCTAAAAGAAAAACCTAAACCATAAACCCTAAACCCCAAACCCCTAACCCCTAACCCTAAACCTTAAACCCTAAACCCCTAAACCCCAAAACCCCTACACCCAAAACCCAAAAACCTAAAACCCTAAACCTTAAATCCTAAAACCCTAAACCCCTAGACCTAAAATCCAAAACCTTAAACCCTAAATCTTAAACCCTAAACTCACCTTAAATCAACTATAAATCCTAAACCCTAAACCCTAACCCCTAAACCCATAAATTCTAAACCCTAAACCCTAGACCCTAGACCCTAACCCAAACCCTAAACCCAAAACCCTAAACACTAAACCCCAAAACCCAAAACCCATCTGCCGCCTAGGGTGCGTTCGCTGTTGGTACATGATGACATACCCTATGTATTTTTGAGATAGATGACCCCCCGTGATTCTGGTCTGCTTGTACCTTGTACTTATGGTTTGAAAAATTTGAAAAAAAAAAAGAAAAAAGAAAAAAAAAGAAAAAGAAAAAAGAAAAAAGGAAAAGAAAAAAAAAAAAGAAAAAAGAAAAAAGAGAAAGAAAAGAATGAAAAGAAGTGGAAATGATAAAAATATGAGTGGAAAAGAATTTGAGTGTTCAAAAGATTATGAGTGGTAAAATGAGGGATTGGTAAGAAAAGAAAGAGCAGAGTTGAGCTAAAAATAGAGAGTGTGTGAGGTGTTCTTGGAGGCTATGAAGTCCTGCTGGTCGGGACTGAGTCTCAACGTAAGGTGTTGGCGGTACAACATGGCACCCTAGTTTGGGCTGAACGGTGCACCAGGCAGGACTAATCAAATCCGTTGACCTGGTCAGGCTTGCTGCTGGCCAATAGCAGCCGAGTCCCTTCTGGACTCCGGGGGGGCGGGTCTCATTTGGGGGGTTGCTGTTTGTTCGTGTCAGCCTGTTAATACCTATACACTCACCTGATGTGAAAGATGGAAATAGTTGGGGTCGAGGAAACAGGATTTTTTGCAGGTTTGTTTCTTTGGCCTCCGAGGCGTATACTGGTCTACAGGCTTTTTTGGTTCCGCCTTTGCAGGCGTTCTTTGAGATAGACCAGGCCTCAACGTTGGTGCAAGCGGTAAGAAGTTGCATCCTGGCCCGGGCTGAACGGTGGCCGGGTAGGTGTTTCTCAAATTCGTTGGCATAGTCCAGGCTTGCTGCTGGCCCATAGTAGCTAATCCCGTTAGGGTTGGTTCTGGTTCGTGCTGGTGCTGATCGGGGTTCGATGCTATTGGCTGCCTTGTTCTATGATTGCTTTATCTGTTGGCCTGTGATTGCATGTACTTTTATGTAATGTTTTGACTGAGGCCTGTGTGCCGACACCTTTATCATTTCGTCAGGTTGGTGTGAGTTGTTGCTTTTTACAGGGCAGCCAATAGCACCCCAGGAAATGGTGCGGTCATGGGTGCGGCACGATGCTGTCTCCTCGACTATGATGGCCGTGAAGGCAGTTGGATTGTACTTGCATTTTATTTTCGAGCAGCTGCGCTTTTTACTTAGTTATAGTCTTTGGTCTAGTGTTAGTCATCTAGCATAGGACTTGGGGCATGTCTGTTATAGCCCCGGGGGCTTACTTTATGTTATCTCATTTTAGTTTATTTTCTAGCTTAGTTTTTACTTAGTGGAATTTTGGCCGTGTGTGGCCTAATCCCTTGAACTTTGTATTGGCTTCGGCCTTTCATTTATTATTAATAAAGGTATCTTTATCAAAAAATAATAATAATAAATTAAAAAAAAAAAAAAAAAAAAAAAAAAAAAAAAAACCAAAACCGTAAACCCTAAACCCTAACCCTAAAAAAACCCTAAAGCCCTAAAAACCTAAACCCAAAACCCTAAATCGAAAACCCAAAACCCTAAATCCTAAACTCTAAACCCTAAACCAAAACCTAAAAACCAAAACCCTAAACCAAAACCCTAAACCCTAAAAGCTCTAAACCCTAAACCCTAAACCCAAAAACCCAAAAACCCCAAAATCCTAAACCCTAAACCCTAAACACGCACAATCGGACGGCAAATTATATCGTGCACCACGCCGCACATCGCAATGTGCGCGCAGGCACAAAACGCGCGCATTTCATGTTAACCTCACTCCGTCCATCTGAACAGACCAAACCTTATTATGTGTATTCAATTAAAATTTTATGTGTATTGTATTATAAATTTATGTGTATTCAGTTAAGAGTTTATATGTATTATGTTAACTAAATCCCATTATATGTATTTAGTTAAAAGTTTATATGTATTGTGTTACAAGATTATGTGAATTCAGTTAAAATTTTATGTGTATTCAATTAAAAGTTTGTGTATATTATGTTATGAATTTATGTGAATTATGTTATAGTTTACGTGTATTATGTTAAGAGTTTGAGTATTATGTATTATGTATTATGTTAGGTTATGTGTATTCTATTATGAGTTTATGTGCATTCAAAACAGATGATTTTTTTTTCAACTTAACAAAACGACGTCGTTTTGGGAAGCGCGGGGCGCATATTGCTATGTGCGGCCTAGTGCACGGTATAACGATTGCAATCGGACTTCTACAAACGTTGCAATTGGCTACAATTAGTTACTTGGCCAAAGGCAACCATTATTGTGTAGACCATAGTTCACACAAACTATATAGACCATATTTTGTATAATATTATATTCAAAGGATGTATATTATTTGTATACTGAATGTACATTATATAATATAATATAAATTCAATATTCAATATAAAAATAATATACATTTAATATATTAAAAATATATTTTTTGTTATGATCCATACAGCACTGTGTGAATCATGGTCCACACAATAATTTGCCATTAGAAGGCCTAATGGCCTCTTTAATTGTGTTTTATATTATGTATTTGTTAGGCTTGTTGATGTATATTTTGGAAATTGTGCATGCACGGAAAGTTGTCTAAGCACTTGAAGGACTTTAATTAGTGGCATGGTTAATTGGAGCAGTCAAGCGTTATGCCATGAATAGTGAACACAGTTTCAACGGTAACGATGCATCGTTATTTTTTTTTAATTAATCACGTAATTTTTCTTCTTAATTTTCACATTCCGTGATTTCACTTTCTCTTCGCGTAAGTTTCTTAAACATTCATAAAATATGAATGTGCAGGCATGGGTTTATGAATGTGCATTTGTGAAATTATGAATTTTTATTTATGAGATTATGAATTTTTATTTATGAGATTATGAATTTTTTGGTATGCGATTATGAATTTTCTATTATGAAATTATGAATTTATAGAAAATTCATAATTACATAACTGTAAATTCATAATTACATAACTGTAAATTCATAATCTCATAACAGAAAATTCATAATTTAATAAATACTTTTTTATGCGATTATGAATTTTCTGTTATAAGATTATAAGTTTACAATACATTCATAATCTCATAACAAAAAATTCATAATTCGAACAAACGCACACCATTAACAGCACATTAACTAAAAAAAAAATCGTAATAACGATGTCATTTGGACCCGTGTTCACCATTCATGGTGAAGACGTTTCCAAGGCATAATTTGCATGGAGCAGTGGTGTAGGCTGTCTTGAAGGCTGAAATGGGAAGTGAAAAGAAAAAGGGAATTAACTTTAGCCTCAAATTATGCTGTGCAACCGAATGCACATGCGCATGGTGCATACGATGCAAAACGACGTCGTTTTGGTTAAAAAACGTGCATCCCACTTAAAAAAGAAATCAAATTTGATTCCCGGCAATAGCATTTTTATATATCAACAAATTCATAATTATATATTCACAGTGAATGAGTGAAGTAAAAATCCATAATGAATGAACTAAATATCTATAATAAATGAACTAAATATCCACAATGATTGAACAATATATCCACATGAATAAATTGAGTTGAGCAGCTTCGCTGGACCCAATGAATTCTTAAAATTTGGAGAGAAAAATAATGAGCTACTGGGCTTATATTTAAAAGGGCCACGGCAAGCCGGAGTGAATTTAATTGAATTGGAATTAAATTGGGCCTAAGTGTAACACTTCTAGACTGAAAATTCTAATATTGGAAGTTGCATAAGGTTAGCGTGACAATTTTGGATTGAAAACTGAATTAGATGGTCGAATGATGGGCAATTATTAAGTGGACGTGACAATGGTTGCAATTCGCTACAATTAGTTACTTGGTAAAATTGAAATGGCTGAATGCTCTAAATGGGCTTTTTGGCGTGTTTGAGCAGATTTGAAGGCCTAATGGCCTATTTTATTTTGTGTTTTATATTTTGGTATTTGTTAGGCTTTATGGGCCCATGTGTATAATTGACCATTTTGGTCCATGGTTTTGTTATTAAAAAAAAAAACCCCCAAACCCCAAACCCCAAACCCCAAACCCCAAACCCCAAACCCTAAACCCAAAACCCTAAACCCTAAACCCTAAACCCTAAACCCTAAACCCAACCCTAAACCCTAAACCCTAAAAAAAAAAAACCTAAACCATAAACCCTAAACCCCAAACCCCTAACCCTAACTCTAAACCCTAAACCCTAAACCCCTAAACCCCTACACCCAAAACCCAAAAACCTAAAACCCTAAACCCTAAATCCTAAAACCCTAAACCCCTAGACCTAAAATCCAAAACCTAGACACAACTCACTCACGCCTCTCCCGAAATTTTGCTCTGGCGAAAGGAGAGAAAAAAAGCGATTTTTCTCGCAAAAATTTTCCGGCCGATTTTCCGGCGCCGGTGAGCCTCGGCCGGCCAATCTGAATCGGTGAGACAGTGCGTCTCATTGAGGCGAATAAGGGGATGGGTGATCGACGCCCCATCTCCATCGATCAGACCGTCAAAGAGCTCCGGGAGCGTGCGCACGATCTCCGTCGCGCGGGCTACGTGCTGTCTGAGGAGGCGATTAGATGCCTCAACAATGGCGATCCACTCCCAAAGGCCTCCAAAGCATTCGTCAAGCCAAGGGCTACTGATCGGCATCCAATTTGTGAAGATCGAAGCTTGGCGGAGAATGGCGATTGCGGACCTAGGGTTTCGGCCGTCTCTCAATTCCCGGCGATCCAGGCCATGGATGGCCATGCTACTAACGTCGGAGACACCCTGGGTTCTGTTGGAGATGATCGCCGAGGCCAGAAAGGTGATCGGGAACCGGTTGCTATGCCGGCGAATTTAGGTCCCTCGACTTCTGCCATGCCGGCTCCGGTGGCTCTGCCGGCCTTCGAAGGCCCTTTTATGCACCTTGGAGACATGGGGAAGGATCCGGGAGGTGATCGCCATGCTCAGATGGGTGATCGACTGCCGGTTGCAACTCCGGCGAATTTTGGTCCCTCGACTTCGGCTGCGACGACTCCGACGGTGAACGCTTGCGATGGTCCTTCTGGACCAGTCCGAATCTCTCTAGGGCCTCACGGAGGTGATCGTGGGGTTCAGGGGGGTGATCGGAGGTTGGGGAAGGCTCCGGCCAGTGGTGGTCCTTCGACCTCATACGCGACCGCCTCGGCTGTTGTTAAGGCCGTAGACAGGCCAATTGCGAAGGATGGGCACAAGTCAGTCGTCTCCTCTGCGGAGTTTAGGCTGGGGAAGGCAGTTGCGCAACCGACCAAGGCGGCAGAGCTGCTTGCATCCGTGAGTGGCGATTTGGAAAGTGCGAAGAAATTGATTGAGCCAGAGGACCTTTGGGACCTTCTACGGGCAGACATGGCGCAATCTCACGGGGATCAGGTAGGGGAACGGTCGCTGGATGGGCGAGACGTCAATTGTGTAATTGGCGATGGTAGGCAGAATCGCGATTGCGCGGGGAGGGTTACGGTGTCTCGCCATCGCCCTGATGGGGCTGCGATTACAGAGGAGAGGAGGGAGAAGCCATGTGAGGGCTGGAGATCGGACATGGACGCTGCTGGCCGTGCGTCGACTGGAAGCGCTAACGCTGCCGAGGGGCCGATCGCGATTGGCGATGGCGAATCTCATCGCGAATGCGCGTCGACAGCGATGGAGTCTCGCCTTCGCTCTAATGGGGTTCTGCTCACGGAGGGGAGGAGAGAGACGCACGGGGAAGGCCGTGTCTCGAAGACGGGGGCAGCCGGCCGTGAATCTGGCTGCGCTGAGGCCGTCGCTAGGCCATCTTCGGGTGGCCATGGATCGCGAGAGGTGGAGGTGGCGCATGGGGTGGCCTCTGCTGTCTCACATGCTGCTTCTAAAGCTGGAGAAGAAGTTCGTGGCCGGACGAAGGCGGAGATTTGCCTCTCGGCCTTGGGTATCTCGTTCGCGGACGTGAGGCAGCACGCATCGCCGGAGGAGCTCTTGGGGCTCCTCTGGGAAGCCATCGACGAGGAGGATCGCAGGTCCAATTTGGGTGGTGTCTCGCTCCGGCAGCCACCCAAGGTGGGTCGTTTCAAGAAGATAAAGAAGAAGAAGGGCGGTACTGCCTCCCCGGCCACAGCAGGTGGTGCGAAGGCTGCTGCTCGCAGTGTGGGAGGGTCCATGCTGGATGGTGGTCCAATGGAGGTCAAGCCCATGAGCCTTGGCGGTCCTCCTGTGCAAGGAGGGCAGCAACTTCATGGCGCTCGTGTGCATCGAAGGAGAGGGAAGAAGCCTCGGGTGAGGCCATATGATTTGCCAGGTAAGGTTTCGGCTCATGTATCAAGCTTAAAGGGTGGGGATGGGCATTCATCATCTCGGTGTTCTAATTGGCAAGCTCAGCAGGAGCACGCTGGTCATAGACACTTTGATGATGCACCTAATCGGCTAAGTCCCTTGGATGAAGCTGGTCATAGGTTGGATAATGCTCAAACCTCCCATCCATCCTCTTTTATTTCTAAGGTATCTTGTGGGGGGAGACGAAGTGTGGAACTGGCCAAAAGGGATGTTGGAGTTAAGGACAATGCTACAAGTTCATCCCATTTTGGTGGGTTGCACACCTCGGACTCCGCATATATGGCACAAGGCAGTGGGGTTGGTGGCAATGTCAAAGTGGCCATCAATACTCACTTGCCTCATGGGGATTTGGTGCCAAAACAACCTAGGCAGTGTGGTGGGGATATTGCCTCATTGCAACATGCCTTGGTAGTGCCTTTGGGTCAAGATGATGGGGGTGGAGGCTGCCATTCTAATTATGTTTTGGCTCCATCCTCATCTACGGGTGATCATGAGAAAAGGGACATTAATCCCATTGTTACTAAGCTATGCGGTGAGGGGAAACAAGGTGTGGATATCGTTGGCGTGAGTGAAGAAGGGATGGGACAAGTTTGCCTCAATAAGGCTACGCCCAAACCTGCAACACATGGCCATGATGTGCACGCTTTGGGCTCTCCCTTAGAGGCGCAAGGTGGAATGGGTGATGCTGATGGCCAGCTTTGCTCGGGCAATACCATGACCACGCCCGGCCCTTGTGTCTCTCGGCTTTGGGCAGTAAATCGAAGCACACAAAGTGGGGGCATTGCTGCACTGCTTTGTCCAAGTAATGCCCGCCATATGGGCACCTCGGTGGGCACTCAGGTGAGTTTGCCCAATCCCAGGTGCTTAGCTCATAATCTTTGCTTGATGTTTGGATGGAGTTGCCCATTTGTGATAGATGATAATGTGGGGTTGATTGCTAATGTTGATAGTATGCCAACATTAGACCATACGCCACTTGTGGGGATTGCCGTGAGTGGTGGTCACGACTTGGGCATGAATTTGCACTGTCTAGGGGATGAGAAGGGCTCTCGGGCTCTTGATCAAATACCCCAAACGTATAGCACAATTGTGCATACTGTTGACAACTCCGTTCTGAAGTCATCAATGCTTGGTGGGAAATGCCCACCCTCGAAAGACAAGGAGGGGATGGAAGGCTCAACACTTGGTGGTTTGGCCGAAAACCAAAGGAATGACTCTCCTTTGGTTAGCCAAGAAAAGCATCTTGAGCATGTCCTCTCCTTTGGTAGTCTTAGGCAAGAGACTGGCCGAGAGCATCAAGGAGAGGGAGCTGCAGTCTATGCTATTGAAAGGGCCTCAATGCCGGAGGCTATCCATACGGCAACAGGTAATACCCGCACCCCCTTTGCTTTTGATCTTAATCTAAGTGTGGAGGATGTACGAGAAGCATCAGTTAGTCACCCTAATCGGCATGTCCATGATGGGCAAGCTGGTCATAGGGCTCATGGGGATGTAGATCCTAATCGGCTAGTCAGTTGTGACAAAGCCGGTCATAGGTCCCATGTGGATGCTAAGTCGACTACATCAACTGCACTTGGAGGGCAAGGTATGCAAAATAATGGTGGAGATTTTGTGGCCAAGTCTTCTTGTTTTTCTTCTTTAACCTTGCCAAGTTTGGGAGTTGCCCCATCTACTAATCGCCATAAGCTTATAACTAGCAATGAGATATGCGGGACTGGGCAACTCTCGAGCATAAATTCGGGTCTAGATGCTGGCAACATGGCAAATAAGAACCATGGGATTGGAGGTAACACTTCAATTACATTTGGACAATTTGGGGTCGTGTTGTCGGCATCTAGTGGTCTAGACGATGGTAAGGGCGTGAGTGGTTTGGAAGCTACACGAACTAATATACTCGCGCCAGTTGCCCCGTTTGGAAGTGTTATTAGGGGTACGCACAACTTGCATACCCCTAACAACGCCCCAAACCCGAGACATGCAACTAGTGGAAATGGTGTGCATGTCTCGGGTGCTGCCGTGTCTAATGTTTGGGCACGGCTCGCCGCTTTGCATGCTAACGGTGTTACCCCAATGGGGGCACCAAGCTCGGATAATACGGCTCAGGTAAGTAGCTCTGCATTAGCCGTGAGCTCAGGTACGCCTCCCTCCTTTGCTAGTCTTTTTGCTTCTACGGGTCTGCCATCTCAAAAGGCCAATGCAGGCCATACCCCCGAGCTTTGCATATCTGAAAAAATTGTTGAAAATTATAAAGGGGAGGCCTGCATAACCTTTGAGGATAAAGAAGTGCAGCAGATGAACAAAATCGGGGAAACCCTTCTGATTGGAAAGTTCACCTATGGCAGACCCATTCTTTCCGCTATAAGAGAACACTTTGCCAAGCGCTTAAAGCTGAAAGGAACTGTGACGATTGGCTTAGTGGACCCACGCCACGTGTCTCTTGCGTTTTCTAATGCGGAAGATTGCATTAACACGCTGGTTAAGGGTCAAATTCTCTTTAACGGAAATTGCCCGATGCGCCTCTTTAGGTGGACAATGGACTTTGATACAAGGTACGAGACGTCTTTGGCTCCGGTGTGGGTTCTTCTGCCTAATCTTAAAGCCAATTGCTTCTCGGAACCTTGCCTCAAACAAATTGTGAAACCTATTGGCAAGTTGCTACAGGTGGACACGCCTACGGCCAAATTTACTCGGCCAAATGTGGCGAGAGTTAAAGTGGAGATCGATTTGCTAAAGCCCCTACGCCGTAAGATGTTTATTCGGTTAGGGACTGCACGCCCGGATCGGGAGCCCGTGGGGTTTTGGCAAATGATTGAGTATGAGCGTGTCCCCCCGTATTGTTTAAATTGCAGGAAACAGGGCCATATGGCGAACACTTGTCGTGTCTCTGGTGGCGGAGCCCGAGCCTCGCGCACTACGGCTCCGCAAGTGCCGGCATCAGTGGGTGATGTTGGTCCTAGCCCCGCGGTGGAGGCTCAGAAAGCTACCCAGAATTCAGGTGGCCAGGGCCGGGGCACTGCCACCGTGTTGGACCACCGGGACATGACGGCTAATCAAAGAAAAATGCAGAGAAATAAAGAAAAACAGGTGAAAGGCAAGTCCCCGGTTATTGATAATAGTCGGGGGCCGAGCGCAGGTACAGGTAATTTTGTGTGGCGGGCCCAGACTACTAGCCGGCCTAGTGCCCCGGTCCCGGTTAGTAATGGGTTTGCTGCGCTACAGGATGATAGCCTCGCCTCGGAGGAGGTAGTTGTTACTACAGAGGAGGCTACTGTGGATGCCTCCACCCCGGTTGATACCGGGAAATCTGACTGCACGACGCCTTCTGGGATAGGGAGTGGCCTCTCATCGGGCCGTTTGTCTACTATTCCAGAAGGTAATGAGGATGATAGCCTCTTCACGGGAGAGCGGGCGGATATTCAGAGCCCGCAACAGGTATCGTTCTCTTTTACCCCTTCTCCTGTTCCGAATCCTATCTTCTATGGTCCCCTTGAGCTGGGGACGCCGCCATGCACACCTCCGAGTGACACTCTCTGGTTGGCGGCTCAAACGCCCGATTCACCCCCGGAGGCCCCGTGGGGGCCAAGGAGGGGGAGGGAAAGGGCGTGGTCAGATACTGACGTCCCTGTGGCTGATCATGAACCGGAGGAATGGGCCTCGGGTTCTGACACAGAATATGAGAATCTAGGCCTCCGGGAAGGGATTGGTTCAGTGCGACGTCGGTATAGCTTTATGAGAAAGGAAGGGGACCCCCCTGAAGGGCCGGGTGTGTTATCTTCTATATGAAGCTACTCGTCTGGAATGTGAGGGGGGTGTCCTCTCGGGGTTCTGCTCGCAGGATCCGCGTGCTGTTGAGAATGCACGCGCCTTTTGTTTTATGTCTACTCGAGCCTTTCAGCTCGTCTGATTGGCTTGAGTTTTTCAGGATCCGCTTTAATTTTGATAACGCTTTTGCTTCTGTTAATAATAAAATCTGGCTCTTTTGGAATAATGATTTGGCAGTAACATTTGAGAGTCAGACCGAGCAGTGCGTCACTATCTCATGTGTTCATTCTACTGTGCTCACGCCGTTTTGGCTCTCATTTGTTTATGCCAAAACCAAGGAACGCCCCCGGGACCCGTTGTGGGCTGAGTTGAAACATATATATTCTTTGGTTCCTGGAGGGGTTCCTTGGTCGGTCGTAGGTGATTTTAATTGTTTGTTAAGTGTGGACGAGAAAAAAGGTGGTCTTCCGTATCCACATCGGAAGACTACTGATTTTCAGGAGTGTGTCAGCACGTGTGACTTGATTGATGCGACCTACTACGGCTCCTGTTTCACTTGGTGGAATGGGCGACGTAGGGAAGCGGCCATATGGATGCGTTTGGATCGGTTTCTGTTTACTTCGGTATGGGAATCGGTCTTCAAATCGTCTGTGCGGCATTTGTCAAAGTCCACGTCTGACCACAGTCCACTGCTGATATGCTGTGATCTTTTGAGTACGCAGGTAGTACCGAAGCACTTCGTGTTCTTAAATGTCTGGATCAAGCACGAGGACTTTCTGAGGGTGGTGCGTGATAGCTGGGAGGTCCCTGTGGAGGGGGGCCCAATGTTTGTAATGGCCACCAAGTTGAATAGACTGAGTAAGGTTCTGAGCAGGTGGAGCAAGACTGAATTCGGGGATATATTTGTGAAGCTCCGGGAATATGAGGACAGTGTTCAGACCCTTGAGGCTGCCTTGCAGCAACACCCAGATGATGAAAATGCTTTAGTTGAATATAAAAAGGGTGTTGCTTTGCTGCAGAAACATATTGCAATAGAAGAGGAATATTGGCAGCAAAAGGCGCGTGTCACCGAGGTACAGGATGGGGATAGAAACTCCCGTTTCTTTCACTCTATTGTTAAGGAACGCAGGCGTAAGCTATACATACACAGGGTGAAAAACGGGGAAGGGGTATGGCTGGAGGACAGACAGGGTATTGCTGATCAGGCAGTCTCCTTCTTTGGGCACATGTTTACCGCCGAGATTGGGGGGTTTGACTTGGCCAGATTGGATTGTGTCCCACGGTTGGTCTCTGATGAGGATAATGAACAGTTAACAGCTGTGCCAGAGGTGGGTGAAATTAAGGCGGTGGTAATGCAGATGAACTCTACGAGCGCAGCAGGGCCGGATGGTTTCTCGGGGGCCTTTTATAAGGCCTGTTGGGATATCATTCAGGATGATGTAGTCAGCATGGTTCGGAGTTACTTTGCAGGACAGGAATTCACCAGGGCTATCACGCACACATCCATCGTCCTCCTCCCGAAGAAGCCGAGTCCAGAGACCTTTGCAGACTATAGGCCTATCAGTTTGTGCAATTTCAGTAGCAAGTTGGTAACGAAGCTTATGGTGGTCCGGATGGCGACGGTTTTGCCCCGAGTGTTGTCCCCGCAGCAGAGTGGGTTTGTAGCAGGCCGGTCCATCACGGACAATGTTTTGCTAGCGTCTGAGATGTGCCACGGTTTGAGTTTGCAGAACCGGGACATAGTGCTGAAGCTTGATATGGCTAAGGCATATGATCGGGTTTCGTGGTTCTTCCTGACTTCGGTGATGCGCCGCCTGGGTTTCAGTGAGATCTGGATAGATATGGTGTTCCGAGCTGTGTCGAATGTTTGGTACTCTGTGATTGTGAATGGGGTTAAGGAGGGGTTTTTCACTTCTACCCGGGGCCTCAGGCAGGGGGATCCTTTGTCCCCGACCTTGTTTGTGATTGCAGCGGAGGTTTTGTCTGTTTACCTCGCTCGGGTTTATGATGGAACCGCTGTGCCACGGTTCACGCAGCCGCCGGGGACACCGCATATACATCACCTGGCCTATGCGGATGACGTGATTATTTTCAGTACGGCCAGGTTGGGAGCAATTCAGGAGGTAATTAATGCTTTGAAGGAGTACGAGGAGATTTCGGGACAGTTGGTGAGCTTTCAGAAGAGTGCATTTTATGTGCATCCTCGTACTCCGGCTGGTGAGATTGACAGCATTCGCAGGGCAACAGGTTGTGTGCATAAACAGTTTCCATTTACTTACTTAGGTTGCCCTGTGTACCTTGGTCGTAAGAAGTGTATCTATTTCGCCCCCGTTGTGGATAAAGTCAAGGCTAAATGTTTAAGTTGGCAGCGGCGGGTGCTATCGAAAGGCGGGAAGGCGATCTTGATTTCCTCGGTTCTACAGGCCATTCCTTTGCACCTGTTCTCGGCCTGCGCACCCCCTAAGCAGGTAATCAGGGACCTGGAGAGATGCTATGCGAGTTTTTTCTGGAAACAGTCGGGGGGTGCCCGGTATCACTGGAGTTCGTGGAAAACGCTGTCCCGTCCCAAAAAGGAGGGGGGAGTTGGTTTCCTGGACTTGGACCTCATGGTGCGAGCGGCCAGTGCGAAATTGTGGTGGAATTTTCGCACAGAGCATACACTGTGGTCAGATTTCATGAGGACCAAGTATTGCAGTCGGGTGCACCCGGTTGCTAAGTTGGTCCAGACCACTGATTCGCACACCTGGAAGCGGATGTTGATGGTTCGTGATGAGGTCGAGGGGGTTCTGACTTGGCGGTTGTTCCAAGGCCGGGTTAATTTCTGGTGGGACAACTGGTCGGGTTTGGGCCCACTTGGTCGACTGTATCCATCTCGGGGGGTTTCTTACTCCCGGGAGTTGCTTCTGGACTATGTGCGAGATGGTGCGCTTGATTTGACAGGCCACGACGACTTGGCTTATGCGGGGGTTAATGCGGACTTGTCCCGAATGGGACAGGGGCCGCGTGACGTCCCTCTTTGGACCGTGGCTTCTGATGGTATGTTCTCTTACTCCTCTGCGAAGGCCTTCCTTAGGCCTGCTATGCCCACTGCACCGGACCCTCTCTTAGCTAAATGTTGGCGCAAACACCTCCCATTTAAGGTGTCCTTCCTGGCTTGGAGAGTGTTCCGAGGGCGGCTTCCCACGGATGACATCCTGTCTCGTTTCGGTCATATGATTGTTTCGAGGTGTTGGTGTTGTCCAGCCCCTGTTCCCGAGTCTATTGATCACATATTTTATTCAGGGGAAACAGCAGGATCTGTTTGGAGATATGTTTTGGCGTCCCTCGGCCTCCAGTCGCGACATCGGAGTCTTAGGACATTGATTGCGAGTTGGGGCCGGGGTGGGGCGCGTAACCCTTTATTTTCCTTTGCTGTTAGCAGGTTGCCGTACTTGATCTTGTGGGAGCTATGGAAACACCGTAATGGGTGTATGCATGGACGGGATACCCCTAGCATTGCGCGAGTGATGCATGGGGTCGCAAAGGGGGTGGCGGAATGTCTGTTTAGGCGGTGGCCTATGCAACATATCCTACCCTCTAACTGGAGGACGATTGTGGCATACCTGGAGACACATGTGCCGAGGCGAGTTGTTAGGACGGTCAGGTGGTCGCCTCCCGCTGCTGGAACTTTAAAGATTAACCTATCTCTTTCGGCAGCAGTGGGGGGGGCCGCGGCCGTGGTGCGCAATCAGGCGGGTGGTTTCTGTTATGGGGTTGCCTGGTCTGGGCGCGGGGAGCACGCTCGGGGCATGTTCCGGGTTCTGTTCTCGTGTCTGGAATGGTGCCTGGCCGGGGGCTATACAGAGATTGTTATGGAGTCCACGTGGGCGGAGCTGTGTAGTTATGTTGACCTTTCCTTTCGCCCGCCGTGGTTTCTGGACGACGTCGTATCCAGGCTCCGGTTCCTGTGTTCTTGTGGAGCAGTTTCTGCTGTCTTGTGCCCGTCTAGGGCAAATCTACCTGCACGAACACTAGCTGACTGGGTGGTTGATAAGCCGGGGGGGGCCATTTTTCGGGACCTTAATGATCTGCCACCTAGGGTACGCTCGCTGTTGATACACGATGACATTCCCTATGTGTTCTTTGAGATAGATGATCCTCCGTGATCCTGACTTGCTTGTATCTTGTACTTATTGGAAAAGAAAAAAAGAATAAAAAGAGGAAAAAAAGGAAAAAAGGAAAATAAATGAAAAAAGAAAAAAGGAAAAAAGAAAGAAAAGATGAAAAGAAGATATGAGTGAAAAGAATTGGAGTGATCAAAAGAAATGAGTGGTAAAATGAGGGATTGGCAGGAAAAGAAAGAGCGGAGTTGAGCTAAAAACATAGAGTGTGTGAGGTGTTCTTGGAGGCTATGAAGTCCTGCTGGTCGGGACTGAGTCTCAACGTAAGGTGTTGGCGGTACAACATGGCACCCTAGTCTGGGCTGAACGGTGCACCAGGCAGGACTAATCAAATCCGTTGACCTGGTCAGGCTTGCTGCTGGCCAATAGTAGCCGAGTCCCTTCTGGACTCCGGGGGGGACGGGTCTCATTTGGGGGGTTGCTTTTGTTCGTGTCAGCCTATTAATACCTATACACTCACCTGATGCGAAAGATGGAAATAGTGGGGGTCGTGGAAACAGGGTCTTGTTGTTCTTCTTGTTTTCTATTTTGGCAGGTATGTTTCTTTGGCCTCCGAGGCGTATACTGGTCTACAGGCTTTTTTGGTTCCGCCTTTGCAGGCGCTTTTTGAAACAGACCAGGCCTCAACGTTGGTGCAAGCGGTAAGAAGTTGCATCCTGGCCCGGGCTGAACGGTGGCCGGGTAGGTGTTTCTCAATCCGTTGGCATAGTCCAGGCTTGCTGCTGGCCCATAGTAGCTAATCCGTTAGGGTTGGTCCTGGTTCGTGCTGGTGCTGATTGGGGTTCGATGCTATTGATTGCCTTGTTCCATGATTGCTTTATCTGTTGGCCTGTGATTGCCTGTACGTTTATGTAATGTTTTGACTGAGGCCTGTGTGCCGACACTCTGTTATCATTTCGTGGGGTGGTGTGAGTTGTTGCTTTACAGGGCAGCCAATAGCACTCCAGGAGATGGTGCGGTCATTGCTCGACTATGATGGCCGTGAAGGCAGCTGGATTGTACTTGCATTACTTTAGAGCAACTGCGGTTTTTTACTTAGTTATAGTCTTGGGTCTGATGTTAGTTATCTAGCATGGGACTTGGGGCATGTACGTTATAGCCCCGGGGGCCTACTTTATGATTATCTCGTTTTATTTTCTAGTTTAGTTCTACTTAGTTTTATTTAGTGGGATTTTGGTCGCCTGTGGCCTAATCCCTTGCTTTGTACTGGCTTCGGCCTTTCGTTTATTGTTAATAAAGTATCCTTTACTAAAAAAAAAAAAAAAAAAAAAAAAAAAATCCAAAACCTTAAACCCTAAATCTTAAACCCTAAACTCACCCTAAATCAACCATAAATTCTAAACCCTAAACCCTAACCCCTAAACCCCAAACCCCAAACCCGAAACCCTAAACCCTACACCCTACACCCTACACCCTACACCTAGACCCTAGACCCTAGACCCAGACCCTAAACCCCAAACCCCAAACCCCAAACCCGAACCCCGAACCCGAACCCGAACCCTAAATCCTAAACCCTAAACCCTAAACCCTAAACCCTAAACCCCAAACCCCAAACCCCAAACCCTAAACCCCAAACCCTAAACCCTAAACCCTAAACCCTAAACCCTAAACCCTAAAACCCTAAACCCTAAACCCTAAACCCTAAACCCTAAACCCAACCCTAAACCCCTAACCCTAAACCCTAAACCCTAAACCCTAAACCCTAAAAGAAAAACCTAAACCCTAAACCCCAAACCCCTAACCCTAACCCTAAACCCTAAACCCTAAACCCTAAACCTTAAACCCCTAAACCCCTAAACCCAAAACCCAAAAACCTAAAACCCTAAACCCTAAATCCTAAAACCCTAAACCCCTAGACCTAAAATCCAAAACCTTAAACCCTAAATCTTAAACCCTAAACTCACCTTAAATCAACTATAAATCCTAAACCCTAAACCCTAACCCCTAAACCCATAAATTCTAAACCCTAAACCCTAGACCCTAGACCCTAACCCAAACCCTAAACCCAAAACCCTAAACACTAAACCCCAAAACCCAAAACCCATCTGCCGCCTAGGGTGCGTTCGCTGTTGGTACACGATGACATACCCTATGTATTTTTGAGATAGATGACCCCCGTGATTCTGGTCTGCTTGTACCTTGTACTTATGGTTTGAAAAGTTTGAAAAAAAAAAGAAAAAAGAAAAAAGAAAAAAGAAAAAAGGAAAAGAAAAAAAAAGAAAAAAGAAAAAGAGAAAGAAAAGAATGAAAAGAAGTGGAAATGATAAAAATATGAGTGGAAAAGAATTTGAGTGTTCAAAAGATTATGAGTGGTAAAATGAGGGATTGGTAAGAAAAGAAAGAGCAGAGTTGAGCTAAAAATAGAGAGTGTGTGAGGTGTTCTTGGAGGCTATGAAGTCCTGCTGGTCGGGACTGAGTCTCAACGTAAGGTGTTGGCGGTACAACATGGCACCCTAGTTTGGGCTGAACGGTGCCACCAGGCAGGACTAATCAAATCCGTTGACCTGGTCAGGCTTGCTGCTGGCCAATAGCAGCCGAGTCCCTTCTGGACTCCGGGGGGGGCGGGTCTCATTTGGGGGTTGCTGTTTGTTCGTGTCAGCCTGTTAATACCTATACACTCACCTGATGTGAAAGATGGAAATAGTTGGGGTCGAGGAAACAGGATTTTTTGCAGGTTTGTTTCTTTGGCCTCCGAGGCGTATACTGGTCTACAGGCTTTTTTGGTTCCGCCTTTGCAGGCGTTCTTTGAGATAGACCAGGCCTCAACGTTGGTGCAAGCGGTAAGAAGTTGCATCCTGGCCCGGGCTGAACGGTGGCCGGGTAGGTGTTTCTCAAATTCGTTGGCATAGTCCAGGCTTGCTGCTGGCCCATAGTAGCTAATCCCGTTAGGGTTGGTTCTGGTTCGTGCTGGTGCTGATCGGGGTTCGATGCTATTGGCTGCCTTGTTCTATGATTGCTTTATCTGTTGGCCTGTGATTGCATGTACTTTTATGTAATGTTTTGACTGAGGCCTGTGTGCCGACACCTTTATCATTTCGCCTGTGGCCTAATCCCTTGCTTTGTACTGGCTTCGGGCCTTTCGTTTATTGGTTAATAAAGTATCCTTTACTAAAAAAAAAAAAAAAAAAAAAAATCCAAAACCTTAAACCCTAAATCTTAAACCCTAAACTCACCCTAAATCAACCATAAATTCTAAACCCTAAACCCTAACCCCTAAACCCCAAACCCCAAACCCGAAACCCTAAACCCTACACCCTACACCCTACACCCTAGACCCTAGACCCTAGACCCCAGACCCTAAACCCCAAACCAAACCCCGAACCCGAACCCCGAACCCGAACCCGAACCTCCTAACCTAAACCTAAACCCTAAACCCTAAACCTAAACCCCTAAACCCTAAACCCCCAAACCCCAAACCCTAAACCCCAAACCCTAAACCCTAAACCCTAAACCCTAAACCCTAAAACCCTAAACCCTAAACCCTAAACCCTAAACCCTAAACCCAACCCTAAACCCCTAACCCTAAACCCTAAACCCTAAACCCTAAACCCTAAACCCTAAAAGAAAAACCTAAACCCTAAACCCCAAACCCCTAACCCCTAACCCTAAACCCTAAACCCCAAACCCCTAACCCCTAACCCTAAACCCTAAACCCTAAACCCTAAACCCTTAAACCCCTAAACCCCTAAACCCAAAACCCAAAAACCTAAAACCCTAAACCCTAAATCCTAAAACCCTAAACCCCTAGACCTAAAATCCAAAACCTTAAACCCTAAATCTTAAACCCTAAACTCACCTTAATCAACTATAAATCCTAAAACCCTAAACCCTAACCCCTAAACCCATAAATTCTAAAACCCTAAACCCTAGACCCTAGACCCTAACCCAAACCCTAAACCCAAAACCCTAAACACTAAACCCCAAAACCCAAAACCCATCTGCCGCCTAGGGTGCGTTCGCTGTTGGTACACGATGACATACCCTATGTATTTTTGAGATAGATGACCCCCCGTGATTCTGGTCTGCTTGTACCTTGTACTTATGGTTTGAAAAGTTTGAAAAAAAAAAGAAAAAGAAAAAAGAAAAAGAAAAAAGGAAAAGAAAAAAAAAAGAAAAAAGAAAAAAGAGAAAGAAAAGAAATGAAAAGAAGTGGAAATGATAAAAATATGAGTGGAAAAGAATTTGGAGTGTTCAAAAGATTATGAGTGGTAAAATGAGGGATTGGTAAGAAAAGAAAGAGCAGAGTTGAGCTAAAAATAGAGAGTGTGTGAGGTGTTCTTGGAGGCTATGAAGTCCTGCTGGTCGGGACTGAGTCTCAACGTAAGGTGTTGGCGGTACAACATGGCACCCTAGTTTGGGCTGAACGGTGCACCAGGCAGGACTAATCAAATCCGTTGACCTGGTCAGGCTTGCTGCTGGCCAATAGCAGCCGAGTCCCTTCTGGACTCCGGGGGGGGCGGTCTCATTTGGGGGTTGCTGTTTGTTCGTGTCAGCCTGTTAATACCTATACACTCACCTGATGTGAAAGATGGAAATAGTTGGGGTCGAGGAAACAGGATTTTTTGCAGGTTTGTTTCTTTGGCCTCCGAGGCGTATACTGGTCTACAGGCTTTTTTGGTTCCGCCTTTGCAGGCGTTCTTTGAGATAGACCAGGCCTCAACGTTGGTGCAAGCGGTAAGAAGTTGCATCCTGGCCCGGGCTGAACGGTGGCCGGGTAGGTGTTTCTCAAATTCGTTGGCATAGTCCAGGCTTGCTGCTGGCCCATAGTAGCTAATCCCGTTAGGGTTGGTTCTGGTTCGTGCTGGTGCTGATCGGGTTCGATGCTATTGGCTGCCTTGTTCTATGATTGCTTTATCTGTTGGCCTGTGATTGCATGTACTTTTATGTAATGTTTTGACTGAGGCCTGTGTGCCGACACCTTTATCATTTCGTCAGGTTGGTGTGAGTTGTTGCTTTTTACAGGGCAGCCAATAGCACCCAGGAAATGGTGCGGTCATGGGTGCGGCACGATGCTGTCTCCTCGACTATGATGGCCGTGAAGGCAGTTGGTATTGCATTTTGCATTTTATTTTCGAGCAGCTGCGCTTTTTACTTAGTTATAGTCTTTGGTCTAGTGTTAGTCATCTAGCATGGGACTTGGGGCATGTCTGTTATAGCCCCGGGGGCTTACTTTATGTTATCTCATTTTAGTTTATTTTCTAGCTTAGTTTTTACTTAGTTGGATTTTTGGTCGTCGTGTGGCTAAATCCCTTGAACTTTGTATTGGT
>NW_017619171.1:0-5090 GCF_001879475.1 Ipomoea nil | reverse complement strand
GTTGCGAAGACGAGCGCGCAACGAAATGCAAATACGTTAAGCCGTCAGTGCCGTGCGAGGTATGCAACACAGGAAACCGTCGTGCGACCAAGGCCTTGCGCCCTTGTGTCGTCTTGTATGAAGAGGCGTGCTTGGCAGGACGTCGCTGCTCGAGCAGGGATCCAACCTGACCGCACACGCCGATAACCACTCACACACCGTCTCGCGTCGCAAAACGCCCCAATCGCTTAGCCGAGGATCGATAGGAACCCGGCCCGGACGAATCCGTGCACGAGTCCCACCGATGCTGGCCGTCACGGCAGGAACGCCCCGCGTCGATAGGTACGAAAGGTAACCCTTGAATTCCCATCTCGCCGCTCACATTGGTTGTGAGTCCGTCTCGCCATCGGGTGAGGTGGAGGAAGCCCTCGAGGAGTGGAATCCCTCGATCAATGCAATACCATACTCTTGCGAGGTGGGTCAGCCCCCACGTCCGTCCGGAGCACAATCATCCTCTAACGAACAGCTTACTAGACGGTTGGAAACGGGTCTCGTAACTCACACCTACTACGGTATGTTGCAGATTCACGGTTGCTCGATTGACCGACAACCCGCCAACGACGTTTTTTTGCATGTCCGTCTCCCTCAGTGCCCCGCGTCGATAGTTACAAAAGGTAACTACCGAATTTCCATCTCGCCGTACGCATTGGTTGTGAGTCCGTCGCGCCATCGGGTGGAGGAAGACCTCGAGGAGTGAAAGTCCTCGATCAATACAACACCATACCTCTTGCGAGGTGGGTCAGCCCCAAGTCCGACGCTAAGACAACGCCCGTTGCGCTTGGGCAGATTCGTAGCGAGCGCACAATCATCCTTTAACGGACAGCTTACTAGACGGGTGGACACTGGTGTCGGTAACTTACAAGCCTACTGACGGTATATTGCAGATTCACGGTTGTTTTTTTGCCCAACTTGTTCCACGGCCGTTTTTTTGCATGTCCGTCTCGGTCAGATCCGGACGTGTCGTCGAACGAGTGCTGTGGAGGAAGCCCTCGAGGAATGAAAGGCCTCGAGCAATACAATATTTCTATCCTCTTGCGAGGTCGGTCAACCCCCACGCCCGACGACACGTACGCTGCACTGCGCTACGCTGGGCGGGTTCATTGCGAACGCCCGCCCTCCGCCCCTACGGCGCACCGTAATTCGTTAACGAACAGCTTACTAGACGATTGGACACGTGCCTCGGCAACTCACAACCTACTGACGGTATATTGCAGATTCACGTTTGCTCGATTGACCGAATTCACGTGCCAATGATGTTTTTTTGCATGTCCGTCTCCGTCCGGTGCGCCGCCCCGCCTTGCGACTCCGATGGGTCTATGCCGGTCCCCAATAATACGTACGAGCGGCGGGAACACTCGTACGAGGCCTACGGGACGAGGGGGGCCCGTCCCAACACGTTCCGAAAAAAGTCGACCGGCACCTCAACTACCATACCCCCCCTATAGTAGTTAAAAAAAAAAAAACCCCAGTGACAGCAGTAGACACGGTTTGTCCCGTAAATCACACGGTCATTTCGGGTGGTTCCGTGCATTTTTTTTCAAATGTTATTGCATGGTCCTTTAGTTTAGAGCATTTTAACAATGCTTGGTAAATTTCAAAGCGTTTGGATGATTATTTCATTGAAAACGACGATGTCCAAATTTATGCCCAGCTGTCCGCAAAGTTCCTTGTCTGACTTAGCCAAGTACTTGGGATTGTTGGGAATGTGAGAGGAATATATGGCATATCGTTTGCCTCACTAATTAAATAGTACAATAAGCTCTAAAACAAATGTATATGCCATTTTGGCACGAGAACGACGTAAAACGACATAGGCCAAGGCATAACACAGAACCGTCGTAAAAGTACTGGGGTGGCAGGCGGTAAACCTCTGTTGCGTGATATTTTCCGCATCCGTCCGCAACTGTGCGCAATTTGGGCGCCCTCGTTCCGCATAAGTCCGCAACCTCGGCACCCTCGTTCCGCATAAGTCCGCAACCTCGGCACCCCCGTTCCGCATAAGTCCGCAACTTGGGCACCCTCGTACCGCAACTTTCCGCAACCTCGGCACCCTCGTACCGCAACTTTCCGCAACCTCGGCACCCTCGTACCGCAACTTTCCGCAACCTCAGCACACCCGTACCGCAACTTTCCGCAACCTCGGCACACCCGTTCCGCATAAGTCCGCAACCTCGGCACCCCCGTACCGCAATTTTCCGCAACTTGGGCACTCTCGTACCGCATAAGTCCGCAACTTGGGCACCCTCGTACCGCAACTTTCCGCAACCTCGGCACCCCCGTACCGCAATTTTCCGCAACCTCGGCCCACCCGTACCGCAACTTTCCGCAACCTCGGCCCACCCGTACCGCAACTTTCCGCAACCTCGGCACCCCCGTACCGCAATTTTCCGCAACGTCGGCCCACCCGTACCGCAATTTTCCGCAACGTCGGCCCACCCGTACCGCAACTTTCCGCAACCTCGGCACCCCCGTACCGCAACTTTCCGCAACCTCGGCACCCCCGTACCGCAACTTTCCGCAACCTCGGCCCACCCGTACCGCAACTTTCCGCAACCTCGGCACACCCGTACCGCAACTTTCCGCAACCTCGGCACACCCGTACCGCAACTTTCCGCAACCTCGGCACCCTCGTACCGCATAAGTCCGCAACCTCGGCACCCTCGTACCGCATAAGTCCGCAACCTCGGCACCCTCGTACCGCATAAGTCCGCAACCTCGGCACCCTCGTACCGCATAAGTCCGCAACCTCGGCACCCTTGTACCGCATAAGTCCGCAACCTCGGCACCCTCGTTCCGCATAAGTCCGCAACTTGGGCACCCTCGTACCGCAACTTTCCGCAACTTGGGCACTCTCGTACCGCAACTTTCCGCAACTTGGGCACTCTCGTACCGCAACTTTCCGCAACTTGGGCACCCTCGTACCGCAACTTTCCGCAACTTGGGCACCCTCGTACCGCATAATTCCGCAACCTCGGCACCCTCGTTCCGCATAAGTCCGCAACCTCGGCACCCTCGTACCGCATAATTCCGCAACCTCGGCACCCTCGTACCGCATGAGTCCGCAACTTAGGCACCAACGTTGCGCATAAGCCCGCAACTTAGGCACCCTCGTTCCGCATAAGTCCGCAACTTAGGCACCCTCGTACCCCATAAGTCCGCAACTTGGGCACACTCGTTCCGCATGAGCCCGCAACGTAGGCACACTCGTTCCGCACAAGTCCGGCACTTAGGCACACTCGTTCCGCATGAGTCCGCAACTTAGGCACGCTCGTACCCCATAAGTCCGCAACTTGGGCACACTCGTTCCGCATGAGCCCGCAACGTAGGCACACTCGTTCCGCACAAGTCCGGCACTTAGGCACACTCGTTCCGCATGAGTCCGCAACTTAGGCACACTCGTTCCGCATATGCCCGCAACGTAGGCACACTCGTTCCGCATGAGTCCGCAACGTAGGCACGCTACTTCGGCACACTCGTTCCGCACAAGTCCGCAACTTCGGCACACTCGTTCCGCAACTGTCCGCTACTTAGGCACACTCGTTCCGCAACTGTCCGCAACTTAGGCGCACTCGTTCCGCATGAGTCCGCAACTTAGGCACACTCGTTCCGCATATGCCCGCAACGTAGGCACACTCGTTCCGCATATGCCCGCAACGTAGGCACGCTCGTTCCGCACAAGTCCGCAACTTAGGCACGCTCGTTCCGCACAAGTCCGCAACTTAGGCACGCTCGTTCCGCACAAGTCCGATACTTAGGCACACTCGTTCCGCACAAGTCCGCTACTTAGGCACACTCGTTCCGCATGAGTCCGCAACTTAGGCACACTCGTTCCGCATGAGTCCGCAACTTAGGCACACTCGTTCCGCATATGCCCGCAACGTAGGCACACTCGTTCCGCACAAGTCCGGCACTTAGGCACGCTCGTTCCGCACAAGTCCGGCACTTAGGCACACTCGTTCCGCATGAGTCCGCAACTTAGGCACGCTCGTTCCGCATATGCCCGCAACGTAGGCACACTCGTTCCGCACAAAGTCCGCAAAGCCCGCAACGTAGGCACCATCGTTCCGCATGAGTCCGCAACTTAGGCACCATCCGTTCCGCAACAGTCCGCACTTAGGCACCATCGTTCCGCATGAGTCCGCAACTTAGGCACTAACGTTGCGCATAAGTCAGCAACTTAGGCACACTCGTTCCCCATAAGCCCGCAACGTAGGCACCATCGTTCCGCACAAGTCCGCAACTTAGGCACGCTCGTTCCGCACAAGTCCGCAACTTAGGCACGCTCGTTTCCGCACAAGTCCGCTACTTAGGCACACTCGTTCCGCATAAGTCCGCAACGTGGGCACACTCGTTCCGCACAAAGTCCGCAACTTAGGCCACACTCGTTCCGCATAAGTCCGCAACTTAGGCACACTCGTTCCGCATATGCCCCGCAACGTAGGCACCATCGTTCCGCATAAGTCCGCAACGTAGGCACACTCGTTCCGCACAAGTCCGCAAAGCCCGCAACGTAGGCACCATCGTTCCGCATGAGTCCGCAACTTAGGCACACCCGTTCCGCAACAGTCCGCACTTAGGCACCATCGTTCCGCATAAGTCCGCAACTTGGCACACTCGTTCCGCATGAGTCCGCAATGTAGGCACCATCCGTTCCGCAACAGTCCGCACTTAGGCACCATCGTTCCGCATGAGTCCGCAACTTAGCACTAACGTTGCGCATAAGTCAGCAACTTATGCACCGCCGTCCGCACTTAGCCACTTAGTACGGAACTCTCCCACTTAGTACCAGCGTGCCACATCCGTCCGCAACGTAGGCACCAACGAAGTTCGAGTGAAACGGCTAAGTCCTTGGCCACTAAACACTTGTACACAGAACTTGAAACTTGTGAATACTTGACACTTAGCCATTTTTCAAGCCTTTGTTTCTGATTGAGCGCTTAACCACTTAGACATCCTAACCATTCTTGAATTTAACCTCTCGCTAATAGGTGGATGAATTGGATTTCATAGGAGTGATGAAAGGCGGTTGGATAGGGGGAGGACGAATCGGA